>NC_044002.1:6243997-6308997 GCF_902150065.1 Myripristis murdjan
GCAGTGGCCTGGTTGTAACATTGCCACAAGACCACTGTGGGACTGAGCAGCATCTGTACTTGTTTCTTTAATTCTTTGAAACCTGCTCAAATTCACTTTCTTTCATTAGCAAATTAGCAAAGAAATTACAGGAACAGGAATTGGTAAAATAGAAAAATTACAAAACAATTATCAAAAAAAAAAAAAAAAGAAATTACAAGGAACCTATGGATAATTACTAAAATTAGATATTTAAACGTCACATAGGTAATACTGCGTCAACATCAGATTTCTTGAGTTTGAAAAACCTGATTCATTGAATACCTTTGATATCTGAGCAAATTCCTTTGATTTCTTTCAAAAACATGAAAAAAATGTGAGCAAGAAATTGCCCTAAAATGAAATTTAAAAAAATTAAACATTACCTGAAAATTTGCACTTTTACAAACATATATATATACATATATATATATATATATATATATATATATATATATATAGATAGATAGATAGATAGATAGATAGATATAGATATATAGATATAGAGATATAGATATAGATATCTATATCTCTATATCTATCTATATATATCTATATCTATAGATATATAGATAGATAGATATACATACATAGATATCTATATCTATATATACTATATATATCTATATCTATAGATAGATATAGATATATATAGATATACATATAGATATAATAAAAACATTATAGCTGTAATTATAATTATTAAAAAAGACCTAAAAAAGGAGACAGAAAGTGAATTTTGTTAATAGGATAAAATAAGAGGGCTTCAAAGAGTTACTAGTCCAGTATGTGTTGTAGCAATGTATCAATGTTACAGTACTCCCAAAACTGCACTTTCACTGTACCCATAAAATTTTCAGCTTGATAAACACGGAACATTGGAGAATGTTGTGGATTTTTTTTACAGCCGTTTCTTATTGATCACAAACCAAGTTCCCTCTCAGCTAAAGCAGATAGTTTTCACACAGGAGGTATTGTTTCTAAGAGAACCGGGCCAATACAGCTGAAAGGGATATGAAACTACTACTGTCAAGAATCGATAATGAAAGCCTCTTAAATTGTTGATGTATCCCTTTAATGTCCTCAGACTGGAAGAGAGAAGAAAGGAAATAGTAGTGGAACCAGACTGAAGAGTGGGGACTTTGCAGTGATTGTGTGTCCCCTTAACCAAGTAAGCACACACACACACACACACACACACACACACACACACAACACACACACACACACACACACACACACACACACACACACACACACACATCCTTTACAGTCCTGGCCAACAGGCCCTGCCCTGGTTCACAAAACAACAAGGACAGGAAGTCTCTCTCTGCCATACAAATACAGCACAATGATAGAGCACATCCTGGTCCATCACTGGAGTCGGCGGCTGTTTGGATAATGGTACTCATGTTAAGTCTCTGTCTGAGTATTAACAGTTCTACACATCTCTGATCAGAACGTGTCAAAAGTCAAACGCATGCCAAAATATAGAAGAAAAGAGGTGACATTTGTAGATAGGAATGTGACTTTATGGTCATAGCACTCAAAAAAACAAGATGCTACAGAGATGCTATAGAGTAGATAAAGATGGGGTTATTAAATTGTATTATGAAAAAGTGAAAACTATTAGGAATGACAGTGGATATCAAATTTAAGAAAAGGTAAGGTGAGGTAAAGTGGTCTGGTTTCTCCTTTTGGAAGAATTAAACTTATGTGTTTGCACCATTGTTTTATTTATGTAAATATAATCATAGACCGGGTCGTTCCCATTAGGTGTTTTTATTCTTTAAGGTTTTTTAGACTGTTGATACAGTTTTTTCTTAATATCTGTTTTAAAATTCAAGTGTCTAGGTTTTTACTGAATTAATTCTGGTTATATGTTGGTTGTGTTATTTATCTATGTTGACATATTTTTGAGGAATGTTTCTTTTTTGTTTGATTTTAGGAATGATCTTTTGAGTAATATATATTGTATTATGGAGAATAAAAATAATTTTAAAAGTATAGGACATGTCTGAAAAACTCTTTGCAGACCAAATACAGAGAGTCAGCAGTCTTGAGCCTGGTCACACAACAACTACAGTGTTTGGTTTGCTGTAAAAATAAACAAAAAATAATAAATAAATAAAAAAAAGGAGTTCAGATGTGTCGCTCGCCAAGGGCATGGGTTTTAAATGTGAAAAGGCTGAGCCACAAAACACTTGAGCCACTGCATCTGAACGATATCGTTTTCACTATCGAGTCCTTTCCATATGACATGAAAGCAGTTTCATTTCCGGGTTTTCCATCTAGTTTACATTGCTTCCAGTTGCGCACAGTGATAAAGATGAGATCTTATTTTGAAAGACAGGCTGATGTCACTGGCATCATGTGTTCATGTTTTAACTTTAATAACAAACAGATTAGGACTTGAACACCATTATGTATAGTATGCAATAACACACACACATACACATATACAAGCAAATAACTACAGCAGTGAGGATATGCTGTGAGTACATTCTATGGTAGAATCTATTAATCCACGTATAGAAACACTGCCTAAATGTAGGAGTGATACTACCCGCTCTCTCATACACTTTCTCTTTGTCTCTCTCTCATCTTTCTCCGACACCTCCATAATTACACAGTTGGCCTGTGTGCATGTGTGTGTGAGTGTGTGTGTGTGCGTGCGAGCGTGTAATGTGGGGGAGGCATCAGATTCACACTGCTCCTCTGTATCTGACCTTTTCTGCTTAGAATAGACACACATACAGAGAGGTGAGCAAAGACTTGGGAGAGAGAAGGGGAAAGTGGATGAAGAGAGAAAGGAGGGAAGAGAAAAAGAGACAAGCAAACAGATGATTTCATCAGTGAAAGAGATATAAACAGAAAAAGAAAAACAAGTAGTGAGAAAAACAGAGAAACAGAAGTATGTGACGTCAAAATATTGCACAAAATTAGTACATGATAAAATCAAGTATTGTATTTATGAAACTAAAAACAGAGACAAGAAGAGAGAGTTAAAGAAAGAGAGTTTGGTATATTGTCTCTCTAACCTCAGGCTGTGGCTGCCTAATAAAATTAATCATTTACTAACAACTCTCATCTAACCTGAGCAATTAGTACACACGCACACACGGAGAGAGGAGAGAGAGAGAGAGAGAGAGAGAGAGAGAGGAGAGAGAGAGAGAGAGAGAGAGAGAGAGAGATGCTGTCTCACTAATTATAGTGTGTCTCTGCAGCTGAGGTCTGCTTGGTCGTGTGTGTGTGTGTGTGTGTGTGTGTGTGTGTGTGTGAAAGGGTGAAAAAGGGGGTGAAGGAAAAACAAAAACTGAGAAAGGCAAAGTCACTGTTTGAAAAGTTGTTATTATGTAAGTATAGCCCCATTATAAAATGTGTGTGTTTGTGTTTGTGTGTGAGAGACAGAAAGAGAGAGACAGGGCATTAGTTTTGAGTGGAGACTCATCCCTCTGAGTGCTGAGAGATGATCAGTGCTCAGTAATCCTACCTGTAGACACACACACACACACACACACACACACGAGAGAGAGAGAGAGAGAGAGAGAGAGAGAGAGAGAGACACTTGAAAAAGGCCTGGGTTAATCCATGCAGCATATAAATGGGTATTATCAAGAGTGTGTGTGTGTGTATTCAGCATCAACACACTGAGCAGTATCACTAGTTTATCAGTAGTAACTGAGATAGATAGATAGATAGATGGATAGATAGATAGATAGATAGATAGATAGATAGATAGATAGATAGATAGATAGACAGAGTATGATGCAATGATGGAGTCTGTGTCACCTCAGCAGTCAACTCCACAGGTTCATTATCAGCCCCCACGAGACAGATGGACAGGGGAGAGGGAGAGAGAGAGAGAGAGAGAGAGAGAGAGAGACAGAGAGAGAGAGAGAGAGAGAGAGAGAGAGCGAGAGCGAGAGCGAGAGAGAGAGAGAGAGAGAGAGAGAGAGAGAGAGAGAGAGAGAGAGAGAGAGAGGGAGAGAGAGGGAGGGGCCGAGAAAGAGAACTGATGGGAGACGAGAAATGCTTCCGTAATGTAACATACATACCAGGACAGGATGCACCACACTCGTCTAAAAGCATGATGTTTTGGTCTAGAGCACCTTCAGCAGACCAAAGAAAAATTCAAACAGTCGCCAATGTGCTGTTGAAGCGGTCAGCATTATTCTGTTAGGTCTACAGGGCACAGGGCTATGAGTATAAAATGTATGAGACAGGTCTCACTACACCATAAACCTTACATTTAAAGTAAAAGGTCAAATACATAAATGTACAAAAATACATTACCCTCTATACAAACTGCCAAATACTCACAGAAAAAAAAAGACCTGCTTAGATGGTTTTTTCCACCATGCCATAATTTTTGGTCTTAAAAAGCCTCGTAAAGGGATACTGAGGTGGTGGTCTGATTGGAGTGCTCCCTGCTGCATCATAAAAAATATTTTAATGTAGTCTACCCATCCCTCTGATAGGGCTGCATGATATTATCATTTAATTGCAATATGCGCATGTACTATAGTCACATTGCAGGACGTGCAATGTCAAGTCAGGCAAATGAACTCAAACACGTCATGCTACAACTTTTTATGCTGGTTGATACAAAGGAAAACTCACAAGGTTCTAATTTTCCATGGCTAATCTACAAGAAAAGTCCATCTGAGTAGAACATAATTTAGTCCTACTTTCCGAGAATCGCTTTTTTGTAGTGATAGTGTCATATCTTTATTGCTATTTGATAAACTGTAGAATTAGGAGCCTGTGGCTTTTATGTCTTCTCGAATCTTATGTAAGCACCTTTAATAGCTTTGTATTTGAAAGGTGGTATATATAACCTGCCTCATCTCGCTCAAGCCTTGCAGATTTAACAAGAATGCATCCATACAGTCCACCAGTCTGCGAGTGCCGGGAAATGCAGACATTTGGATTCAGCATTTCCGACAGTCTGTCAATCAGTTATAGTCAGCCAGCTGTCCGTCCAGTCACTGAGTCAGTCAGCCCACAACAGTCGCTCTGCATGCATCTGGTTCCGTCCTAAGCTCGCCCCACTTACTTTCAATGAGGAATGTCAACAATGTTAACAAGCCTTTTAGGGCAACTAGGAGATATTGCTGCTTTCTCAAAGTTTTGGTAGCTCCTGATCCACATTTTCACCCTGTGGGCAAAACCAAACACTGCAGTGTGGAATCAAAAAAAACAGCAGGTGGTTTGTCCCATGGCACTGTAAAAGTTGCAATCAAAAAATGGCAAAATGTGAAGAAAAATCATTATTTATATTTGTTCTATTTAAAATGATTATCATTCCCATCATTTGATCACACGTATGCCCCTCATTTCTGACATCAGAATTCAGGAAATGGAGGAATATTATTAGACTTGAAACAGGCCATGAGCATGCTTTTCTAGTAATAACAGCCAATAATAATAGATGCATACTTATGTTGGTCAAAACGTTGCATTAGAATCAGTTCAGGTTAAGTGTTCTCATAGACAACCAGAATATTACAGATTCAGTTCTACAATAATTATTGTAAACAACAAAGCAGGTCATTGTATCAAAGGTTAACAATAAGTGGCTGAGATCCGATTATCAATAAAAGCACCAAATATCCTCCAACCCATGCTAAGACCTTGCACAATGTGACAATTGTCTTGTGGAGAAAATATAATACGACTAAAATTCCACACGCCGAGGTTTTCATTTTATACGGTTCCCACTCTTCTCTAGTAAATGAGGAAGATCTATCTCTCTCCATCCTCTTCTTCTTTTGGCCTTTTGCACCTCTTTTTTCATCTCCATTTCCAAGCAGGAAAAAGCCTCTTACAGCCACCAGACGACTAATAAGGAGGCGGCTCCTGTCAGCCATCCTCTTAATGCCTCAGCACACTGCATTATAGGCAAAATGACCCAGACACACCCTCACACTCTCAAAACACTCCTGAAAAGGCTATGAAAGGGGAGAGAGGGGGGGGGGGGGATTCTTGTAGATGTTGAGGTTGTGTTTGGAGGTGTGTATAAAAAATCTAAAAACCAGGATGAGAAGAGAGAAGGAGAGAGAGAGAGTGCTGTGGTAATCTCATCAACTAGTCCTAAAACAGACATCCTGATTCCTCTCCTTAGCAGAAATGAATGTATGCATACACACACAGTCACACACAGTCACACAGTCACACACACACACACACACACACCACCAGCCAACTGGAACAGTGTTATTGAAGGAAGGAAGGACGATGTACTACTGGCTCAGAGTGTGTGTATGTGTGTGTGTGTTGTGTGTGTGTGTGTATGTGTGTGTGTCAGGAGAGAGAGAGAGAGAGAGAGAGAGAGAGAGAGAGAGAGAGAGAGAGAGGAGAGAGTGAGTCAGAGTAGCAGAGAAACACGCCACATCATCATGATTACCATGCTTACCCTCACTCACACTCACACACACACACACACACCACAACACACACACACACACACACACACACACACACACACACACACACACACACACACACACACACACACACAATATCCGACACATTCAGGTTCCAACACGTTTGACTTGTGCCACTTCAACAGAACGGCAACATCCACCCCCTCTCAATTACAACATCAGCATCCTTACTATAACTGGCCAGCGGCTTTGGAGCTACATGGAGAAAATGTTTAATGACTGCTGGACAACAGCAAACCCTTAACGATACACTGACAATGAAGTGCATGCAGGCTTTCAGTTGTTCCAAAATAAAAGTGTTCTGGACTATTATTGCAGAGCACTGGAAAAAGATCCCATGCGATGAGATAATGACTTCAGACATTGTTCCAGTAGACTGACAGCGCTGTATAAATTCAAATAGTGAGGTGAGGCTAAATCAGCACAATGTGGCAACCAGGATACAGGAAATGACATGGGCACATTTGTGACATGCACATGAAAATGCTTGTGAAAGGCATCCGAACACAGTCACAAGAAATCTAACAACAATCCAGCATCACTGATTGGTCTTTTTTCCAATATTTCTGCTAATTTTAAGGGATTTTAAATTTTACTAATATTTCATCATTTTGCTGATTTATCTTGTCTCCTGTGTGTTTGAAAGATGAAAAGTACACTGAAACAGAAGAAACTTTCCGTCACTAGTTTTTCATAGACTTGGCTATCTCTGGAGGCCTGTCCTGTAAAATGGTAAGAGTTAGTAACCATGTAAACTGTGTTACACTACTTCTTTTTTATTAAATCTTTATTTGACCAGGTGAGGACACACTGAGTTTCAGATTTAAGATAATAATAATCATCACAATTATAGGCTTTATGGATGCATATTATGATGATCCAATCAGAATAATCAATTAGAATATGGGCTTCCCACAGGCAACCAGTAGTATTGACTAATTCCACTCTAAACATGTAAACAAACAAACTGCATCATACTCATCATATTCAATGCCTGGCCAAAGGCCAATATAGGTCAGTTTCTTCTAATACGTATTCTTTCTTTATCTATTAATTTATCATGGCTTTTAAATTAGCCCTGTGCCCAAGCAAACTCTCTCTCTTTCTGATGGGAACAGTGTAATCAATATGCATGTGTATGTGTCCATTCCGTTTTGGGGATGAGAGCAGAGCAAGAAAAGTGTGTCAGTGAGCCTTGTATTTCACCAACAATTGGTACTCTGATCGTCTAATTAAAAATTCATGAGTGTCTTTTAGCGGTCCAGACTCCCAGCCCAAGCAGTGCACTGAATCTAACGCAGGCTGCACCATGAAAACCAACGCCAACACTGAGTGAGTGTATGAAACATCAGGGAGCTGCTCTTTCTAAAAATAGAGCACACGGTGAAGCCAGGTAAAAGCTCTGGTCCCTTACTGATTTCATCTATTAAATCCACTTCAGTCATGAAGGGGACAAGGATATAAAGGGGAAGAGACACTTATAGGACAAACACAAATGAGTTAGTTAGCCAGTATCACATCACTTTGTAGTTGTATATTTGTGGAATAAGACAATCTGAGTAAGATTAATCACTGTGTGGACCCGGTATTGATTTAATCATTCACACATACAGATTAGCCTACAAGACAATACAGGTATTGATGGTACACAAGTGTGCAGGGAAGACAAAAGAAATCCTAAATATGTGATTTACAGCTATCTTTCTATTAACCAGATATCAGTAAAAATCACAGTGAAAAAGCGGGAAGGGGGAAAACATTTTTCAAGAAGCCCAAAATTGTTGAAAATCAACATGGTGCACACTGATGGTTTACTACAGCCAAATTAGTGGAGCAAGGACAGCTGGATGTATGCACCAAATTTCATGATCAAATAAACTTGTGGTGTGGGACATGTCACTGTTTAGTAAAAAATATGGTTCTGACCTCTAATTGTAACATCCTGCCTTGGGCTTAACAGTGTAATTTTAAAATGTCTGAACACAAAGGTGAGATGCATGACTGCCTGACATTTTTGTCAAAACCTAATCGTGGGTGTTTGAGATAATTACAAACAAACAAACGAATGAGCAAGAGATGACAGACCTCAGAGTACACAACATAACATGCTGATTCATACCAACACTTAAAAATGGGATCTGATATGTCTTGCTTGATACTCAGAATAAAATAGATGATTTCTGGTAGGATGCAGTGGGATGTGCCTCCATCACAGTGATATTTTATGAGTGAATATTGTAAACTAGTACAACGTATTGGGTGTTGTCATCTGTAGTGTACAATGTGCACCAAATTGCATTGAATTCCCTCAGGACAGTGACTGGTATTGTAGTGCACTGCATTGTATTGTACAGCGCTGCTGTAAGCAGCATGAAGCTACAGACAGAGGTTCAAAAACAAGTGTATGGAAAATCTTTTATCCCTTATGCTATTCACCACAATTGACCCCTGTATATTGTTTAAGGAAAACAACTGGGGGGCTTCGAATGTCTGCTTAAAAATGTATTCTTCAAAATCCTGCACTCCCAAGCTAAGAACTTTAGTGGGTCGAACAAGCTAAACTACAAATCCCAACATGTGAACACTGATCGATGGGTGTGGTTCACATTTGCACAGTTTCATTTCAAAACATACAAGTGTTAGGCCTACTTGACAGAGTATCTGCAGGTTTCACTTTCAACGAGTGAAATACCTTTTTAATAACGCTTATTTAGAGTGTGACTTAATACTAATTTCACAGCCATACACATAAGCAACATAGTTTAATAGCCCTGGAATTGTTTTTATTGACAGGAAGCTCTTGATGCAGGGAATGGTCATTTGCAACAGCATGAGTTGATTTAAGATGTAGTTCAAAAATGTAAAAGGTTTGATTATATTGGTATCCCCAGTCTCCTGGCGTGTTTTGGTGAAACAGTTATCATATATTTTTGGCTTTTCATGTGGGATTCAACGGCCACTGTTTCCATCACGCCAAGCTAGAAGGAATTAATAAATTTACTTTTCCCCATCTGAAAATGGGAAAACTAAGAGGAGAGGGGGTAACTTATGCTGGAGCTGACTGACATCCTTCACAGGCTGGTTAATTCTCATGCCAGTGAACGACACAGCATGTAATGATGCAGCACATGTACACAACGTCATGACGCACCAGCAGACAGACAGGTCCCAGCGGCGCAGCAAAAACATAAGTGAATGATAGCTTAAAAATGCAACCAAAAATACATTTGACATATTTTTTATTGCTCCTCCCGTCAGCCCCATTAAAAATTAAAGACCTATGCAAATGGAATTTAAGACTGATAATACCGTTTAAGGCCTTATAACGAGTTTCGGCATTCTAGGCTTTTAACACGTTTTAATACCATGCAGGATGTTACAAGAATACTGATTTCATTCTCATCAAATGAAGTAATTTATAGGCAAGAGTCTGCAGACAGATAAGGACCAAAAACTAAACGATAACAATCATCAATCAATCAATTCCCAGTTTGTCAAATAGTGGATATCTTATTTTGCAGTGAAACTCTATTTGGCTTAGAGGTAAGTTACTGGGTTTGATTGCAATGTAATATACAGCAATATAGTGGATGAGACATCCCTTCTGCTAGACTGGTGAGTTGTTCATCAAAGCTGACTGTTCAGCATCAAAAAGGCAACAGCTGACGCCCTGATCACACTGATAAAAATATATCATGGACCTGCTTTGGTTCTTTCACTGGAAGACAATATTGGACTGTTTCCAAAGCCATACAAGTGACCAGGCTTGTTATGTTTGAGACCCTGTTGGGTTTTATCCGTGCACCTAGGGTGTCACTGGCTGCAATGTGGAATTGTCTTGTAATGCATCAACAAAAATCCCTCGCCGTTTCCATTGTGTCATCATTTTTTTCCTCTCCTCCCTGCTGCTCCCCTTGAATTCCTCATGCCATCCTCTCTTTCCTGCCTCCCTCCTTCTGCTTCTCCATCTCTCTTTTCTCAACCCTCACTCTTTTCTCACACCTTTGATTTCAACAACAAATCCTAAAGTCTCTCTGTCCTACTTTGCCTCTGTACATCCCCTGCATCTGCCTTTGTCCTTTGTACCCTTCCATTTTTCCCTCTCACCCTGTTTTCATACCTCTTTCCATCCTCTCTCTCCCCTCTGTAGTTCCTAATTGAAGGCTGAATAAAATGCTTTATATTCCAGCAGCATCAGATGATGAAAGGCCTTTGATCACTGTGTACCCCTGCAGGTGTGCATGGCGGTGGCAACAGAAGACACTTTTATCTGTCTCCCTGTTGTTTTCTGTCTTTCTTCTTTCTTCCTTTTTTTATTTACCTCTCCTGTCCGTCGTTCTTTCCATCCCGGTATTGTCTCTCAATCTTTCCCCAGATCTCTCTCTGAGGGCATGTAAACCAGTGCACATCGGACTCTGGCATGACAAGAGCTCTTGTTGTGATCTGTTGTGTTGAAGTTGCTGTACATAGTGGAAGGGATAATCTTACAGACATCCTGTCCTGTGGCAGTTTGTTTCTGCAACATTTCCCATGAGGTGGTGGTGAAATCTTAGTGCCACATGATAGCTAGTGAGGAAACAGCACAGTCGGGGTGCCTTTAAATTCTCAGACAAACAGGTCTTGGAGGGACTTAGCCAGAGGGGGTCAGAGGTCAGGAGCACCAGCCGAGGCAGCAGGTAGGGGTTATGGTAAGGTTTCAGTAACTGTAGAGGTTCAAGTAGAGGTAAGGTCTGTTGGGGCTCAGGTGTTACAGGGCAGGGGATTTCAAAAGTGCAGTACTGGGACCCCCAAGGGCTCCTGAGGAGTTTTCTGGGGTCATCAGCAAATGAGGAATAGCTAAACTTCAGGATAATAAACTAACCAGAACTGTTATTTTACTAAAAATGTCTCTCTGTGGTCTTTCCAAAGACTTCTTCCATTTTTTCCCTTGTTGGTCTTTGTGGTTTTGGGGGAGTTTTTTTCTTGCCAGCTATGAGGGTTCAGGTCCAGGGCAGGGTCATTGTTGTCTTCTATCAACTGTGGGCCGGTAAGCCCTTTGAGACTGTAACTGTGATTAAGGGCTCCAATAAACTTGAACTTGATTATGTGGCTGGTAGACTGACTCGCTAACCCCCTAGCTGGGTGTGCCAACATAATGACTAAATGAAATGCTGACCAGCTAGCTGACTTCCTGCAAAAACAACTCCCTGACTGACTCACTCACTCAGTTACAGATTGACTGGCTAGCTAGTTCACTATCTTACAAGCTGCTTCAACTATGACAGTCTGACTAGCTAGCATGCTGACTAACTGATTGGTCTGGATGGCCACACAGACACACACACACACACACACGCACACACACGCACACACACACACGCACACACACACACATACAGTGGCTGTCTTCCTGACTAAGGAAGGATTGTCATGCAGGCAGACGGCTGAGACATCTAAGAATAGATAAAAGGAGGGAAAGTATTCTGGGAACACACACACACACATACACACTCAAAAAGTGTGACGAATTTCTGGCAGATAAGTTACACGGTGCCTTACGCTGCCATAAACACATAATACCACAACCCCTCACACAAAAACACACCACTGCCTTTGATGTCCAACGGCATCATTTTCAGCTCTTTCATATTGCCACATATGGGTAATTCACTTCTTGGCAGTGGCCGCTTCAAAAGCTATGTAACTACCTTCTTACTTCCCATTTCCCTTGACCAGTTAATGCCATTTTCCTCCACATGCCAATTCTAAGAAGAGGAACATGAACATATTATGTCAAAACAATCATGCACTCAAGCATCCTGCGCATACCACGGGAGATGCTGTGCCATTTACATTTCGTTTTAGGTTTCAGCTGATACCCAGTGAACTCAAAGGTCAAAATCACATCAAACAAGGCATTTAAGAGATATTCCTGTGGCCTACAATAGGCATGTATAGACAGAGACCATTAAAGGAGTGCAATGAAAAGAAAACACCCAATGCACCCTATTCCTCTCATATACTAAGAAAAATCAAACCAAATTCCATTCTAAATAATTGCAAATCTAATGTTAACTTTATCAACATGCACAATTTTGCGCACAGTATGAGAGTTATGCTAAATTCCGTATCCACGGGCCTACAAAACACCAAGCAGCACTTAAGTTAAATAAAATGTCAACTTTTATGACTGGCTAGCCGATAATTCCCACAGTCCTCTTTTACCAAGGTACGCTATGCAGAACAGCAGCAGAACCAATTTTAAGCACGCTGCATTTTCTTGAAATTAAGGCAAATACACAAGGATAAGGAAGACTATGTCGACTTTTTATCACTGTAATAGCAATGAGTAGTCAGATGTTTAATACATCAACAGTGAGCTTAAGTCTGCCTTTTTGCTGCCACCATTTAGCAATTTTAACATGGAGTAGAGCATTACCAAAGCTGTGACAGCCTGATATTTCACCTCCATTTTCATCTGTTGATATGAAACCCACATTGCACTTTTAGACAAATCTACAGCAATAAAGATTAACTTGCTGTCTTGGTGCTAGAGGTTGGATTTTGCCTTTTTTTTGGACAACTGTCTCTTTACTGTGCCACAGCGCCCAAATCAGAAACAAACAAGTCATTTAAAGTTATTGATTTGACCTCAAAAGCAGATCATTTGGACTACAAAGGCACACACACACAGCCACACACACACAGCCACACACACACAGCCACAAACTGAGACAGACACAGACAGACAGACAGATAGGCAGACAGATATACAGAATGATAGATAGATAGACAGGAATAGACAGGAACAGACACATTCCCTACAATGCCCTTCTGACAACCAAAATTTTGTGTGTGTGTGTGTGTGTGTGTGTGTGTGTGTGTGTGTGTGTGTGTGTGTGTGTGTGTGTGTGTGTTTGTGTGCTGGTCTCTGGCCAGTTTTCACTATCAACAGCAGCTGCCCGTCGCACCAGGGTGTCAGGCTGCTGCTGGCATTCTCACACAGACACACACACACAGAGAGAGAGAGACACACAGACACACAGACAAATTGCCTGAAAATCAATAGTGTTTCTCCCCCTCCCCCTTCCCATGCTCCCACACAACAGGGAGACATGACCACAGGGAAATACACACACACACACACACACACACACACACACACACACACACACACACACACACACAAAATTGTTGAGTATGAACAAATGTATTTAGCCTGCACCAAATTGGGCTAAAAAAAATGTGGGGTTTTGTGTAGTTCAGTGACACAGTGAGATTGCTACAGTGTAGTGAAGACTATGTGGTTGGTAGCTACCACTGCGTGAACTATGGCTGCAAAATGTGTATGACAGTTTAACTGTCAAAATAACAAAATAACCTAGCCTAGCATATTTATTATCTCTCTCTGTGTCTCTACCCCTTTTTCTGTTGCACTGCTCGTGTTTATAAGCTTGCGGTTTAGCTAGCTGTATGTAATTCTGACAATACACAATCCCATCAAATACAATGTTAGGGTACACTCACAGACTAGTAAAACAAATTCTCAACTCATCCAAATATCACCCAAAAAGAAGCATGTCACAGGCATACACAACGCAAGGAGCCAAACAAAAACACAACACAAACATGTCCCTCTGAGCCATATCCTATCCCCACATCCTCCCTGTTCTCCGCTCACCTATATGAGGTCTGTTTTCTGAACGCCAGTCCTCTTAATTTCTCCTCCAGTGCCTCTTGCTCCATGTCGGGCAAGCTGCTGAACGTATCGCTGCAGCAGCCCACGGCAGCCTCCTCCGAGCCAGCCCCGGACTCCGAGTCTCCCCCGTCGGCTCCCAGGGAGGCCAAACGGCCGCTGAAGCCGCCGGCTGCGGGGCTGTTGCGGTCCTTCGCCAGGGGGTCCATGCCGGTCGCTCCTCACCGTCTCGCCCCGCACTGGACCCCCCTCTCTCCGGCTTGTGAGGGAACGCACACGCCGCTGGCAGAGGGGAAACTGGTCGTGGGGGGATACCGGCCGAAATTTAACGTGTGAAGCGGCTTGACAGTGGCAGTTTTGACCGCTGAGGGGTTTAACCGTTGACCGCTGTTTGTTGCCGCAGCCAGGGACGGCAGCACGCGCAGCCTCCCGGACGACCGACCTGTACTCGCGAGCCCTGACCGACTGGAAGTGAACCGCGTCAAGTTGCCAACGGACACACCACAAGTAAAGTGGCACGGCCTTCAAAATAAAAGCATGCAATTAAAAAAATAAGTAAACATTGACATCTAACAGAAATCCATCATGGAGATCATCTTGAGAAATGTCTGTGAATAATGTGTAAAACACACAGTTTGTTTGTTTGTTTGTTTGTTTGTTTGTTTGTTTTTTGCTGTTTTCAGCCTGTCCTAGCAAAACATTAGACTGAAAGTAGAGAAATACAGCAGAGTTCACCAGTTCACTGAAGATCTCACAAACACAGATTCAGTCTCATGCCTATGGGTAACCCATAGGATTGCATTTCTTTAGACCATCTGCTGCATGTGCTGGAGCAAAGAAGGGGAGAACATATACTAGGTTGTTGGTGTGAGGAGAAGTAGCCTGTAGGCCTAATATTAGTGGGGACATACTACTGGTAGCCACAAACTACACGCACCCATAAAACTTCAGGTGCCTACAGTTTATCTTGCTAACAACCTGACATTATTTACACACAAAGTGGATCAGATGTAACAGTCACGAAATCACCAGTGCCCAGACAAATTATTCTATGCTGCTCGGACGGCAAGGCCATCATTTTAAACAGGCATTCAGTTGTTCTGAGATGTTGCCAAGAAATGGTACTGCTAAGCATTAACAAACAAACAAATTAATACAAAGCTCTAACGTGCCTTACAATGCCTTCATTAGCAACGCTTTTCTTTTGAAATCCTGAACCGGAAGTTATGGATTTGGATTTGGCTGACTTGACAAGGCTTGCAAATGAAATACAGGGCGAGCTGCGACAATAAAATGTGCTGAGCGCGAGAGCAGACAAGCTGCAGCATGCACCCATCTGTCAGTCAATCAACCAGGCAGTCTTTCTATCTATCTATCTATCTATCTATCTATCTATCTATCTATCTATCTGTGCATCCATCCATCCATCTGGCCCATGGGACGAGTGGGGCATTGTGGGATATTCCCTCTCCTCCTTTCTGCAGCATCATCAGTCAGAAAGTAGGGCAGCGGGTGAGCGAGCGCAAACGCACAGTCTGTCAGTATCTCTCTAACTTTATGACTCTCCCCACACACACACACACACACACACACACACACACACACACACACACACACACACACACACACAGAGTCCATAGGCTCTGCTCCTCCGGGTGCATCCAGACACTCTGCCTTCTCCCTCTCACTCCGTTTGGTTTCTGCATTGTTCATTTGCAGTGGGTCTTTATCTCAGCCATCAAACCACATCTGTCTGCCATCCTCCGCTTGCCTGCACCAAGCCATCAGGTTTGTCAACTCCTCACTGATCCAAGTTGCACTATGACCTTATGATACATGGGCACATCTGTCTGCATCTGTGCAGCCACCATAACAATTTCCTAATGCCTACTCCAGATCTTGCTGATCACACAATGTCAACCGTTTTACATTTCCATATCATCAGTAAATTAATCCTGTTGAAACTTATTGTAAGACTTGACACAACAAACCTGGTCATCACTTTTATTTTTCTATCTCGGCCTTTAGAATTGAGTATTAGAGCATTGTTGAGGGATATATGTTTAAAAAAAAATGTGATCCATACATACTGATGTACTTGTTATAGTCATTCTAGCTATGAATATCATAACTTCTTTGTTTGCATGCATTTGTCCCTCTGAAAAGCTTTTTATTCAATGGAGATGTGGAAGTGAAGAAGTCAAGAAAAAAAATAAAAATAAATGATGTCTTATGATCTTTCTGTTCCCCTACAGAATTACTTTGAGAAGGGACAGGCCTACATTTCTGTTTTGGGAATCAATATCTATATACATGTTTAATTTTATATATATGTTTTGTTTTTCTATGATGTTGGGGTACGGCAGAATCTGATCAGACTAACACAAAAGGCCCAAATAAAATAAAACATGCATGATGAAAAAAATGAAAAAATCATGATTAATAATTAACAGGTAATTAGGTGCCCAAGAGCCCCTGCAGTCCTGAATCAACATGGGAGGTGAGATTCCTGCTCCCTGATTGATTCACTGACTATGAGATCATCCATATCGGCTGTGCTGCTGATATTGATTTTATGACAAATCCAACAAAGCATCACTGGAATGCTATTGGAATTCCCTGCTCCCACACCTATGGGCTGTCAACATGATATGGGAATGTGCTGTTTGTGTGCCGCTGTCACATTTCGACATGTTTCCACTATCGGTTGCTAATCTAATGCAAGCTCCTCGTCAAGCTGCGGGAGACAGAGGCTCCTCTCGAGGTCAGAGGTTGACATGAGTCTCATGGTTCTCAGCAAATTCCATCTGGCCATTTCTACCTTAATAGAATTTGGCCCTTAATTTAATTTGAAGTTAGAGGAAAATAATCTGAGCGGGTCACACAGCTGACAATGCCCTTCTATCTGAGATGTTTTCTGTTTTATACTTCTTTGTCATTTTTTACACCTTATAGAAATGTTGTGGGAAATATCCTTTGTGCATCAGTTGGTCTATTATGGATTTCTGCCTTTTTTTCTTGTATCCAAGTGAGAGGTTTGTCAGGTTCTTTAAAGGCTTGTTCTAGCGCAGACTCTGTCACGTAAGAGGGATAAAATTATGGAGCAAGAGAGGATAAAAAGAAAAGAAAAAAATCGGCAGGAGTGCATCCATCATGCACTTTCACAGAGATAAATGTGGTTTTCAGGGGAGAAAAGCCAATTTTCAGGTTAATAATACACTTTACATAATAAATGGTCCTTCACAAAACTGATGTACATTTTTTGAATTGTCTCAAAGTTGTTAGAGCCGTCTCTAGATGAGACATGAGGGAGGTGAGATGAGTGAGGATGGAGTGATGTGAAATAGGGGAACCATTCTGAAATATGTTATATGCAGAATATTTGAAGGAGAGGGATAAGCGAAAAGATCAGCCTGGGACAGAACCATCAGTGATGGAAGGTGTGTGTGTGTGTGTGTCCAGACCCGGTCGTATTAGAGAGCTGCAGCTTTGCGTTTTCTGTCTCTAATCACAGTTGCTGATTCTCCCAGTTGATGGGAGGATGGCCTCTCAGCCAGTCAGAATGCTCTCTCACAGTAAATGGACTGACCACTCTGTGCAGGGGACAGGCAACCGGAGGTACATCGAGAAAAATGTCTCTGGACGGAGTGATAGGACCAATCATGAGCAAGAACAGGGATGAGAGTGACAAAAGCTTTGTATTGTACAGGGAACATTAATCCTACAAAACTTTAGGAAATTCATTTGATTTTTATTTATTTAATTTTTGTTGTTGAATTAATTAATCAATTTATTGGTAAAATCATGGGGGGAATAGTCAAATAGTTAAATAATCACCAAAAGAGTAGCAAATTTTCTAATTATTATAATTACAGATCAAAAAATAAAATGACATTGGCCACAAAATTACTCCCAAGAATTCAAATAGAAATAAACAGATAAATAAATGAATGAATAACCATAAAATTACCATGATAATTCTTGAAAAACTAAAAGAAATAAAGTGAATTGGCGGATTTTGTTCAAACGGTTTCAAAATAAAAGACGGGGCCAATCTACATTTGTGTGTATTGGCTGTGGGTGGTGTTGGTGGCATCACATTAGCATTATAAACACGCTTTCGCTCGGATGCTGAGACGGCTTAAGGCATCTGGTTAACATTTGTGTATGCCTGCCAGTATTTGAATAGAGACATTTGAATGGAAATTGGTCAGACTGGTAGGAACAGTATCTTCTCGGTGACAGAGGGAGAATCAAATCCACAAAGACAAAAAAAAAAGACAGATCAACATGGTCGCAGGTGATATGCTTTTACTAAGGAAAATACTTTATTCATTTGAAAGCAAAAGACAGAGAAAGCCTCGGTCAGGCTGGCTTTACACAGGAGCAACATCAGACTGGAATCTGGTCTGGAGGGTGGAAATGTTCGCGAGCCGCTCTCCCCTGGCTGCGAGCCTTTCAAATCAACACTCAGTTAAAGCCATCTTGGCTGGATTTGACCCTATATGACCCAGTTCTGACGTTTTCCATGAACAACTAAAAACAGAATATCAGATCTGGGTCAAACAGTCGAGGAATCTGTGTTTTCTTTTTCTTTTTTCCCCCCGTTCATCTTGTGTCAGTTCAGCCACATTTTCCTAGTTTACAGTGAGAGGTGAACATTTCCCGTAATCTCTCCTACAGAGTCCTTAGAGGAGCAGCGGCGGCGGAATGTGGCTTTGGCTTTTCAACACCAAGAACACAACAGAACTAAGACCATAATCAATGAGTCAGGACAACACAGAGATTTGACAATAAATCCTTGTGGATTGCACCACTGATCGGCCAAGCTGGAAGCAAACCAGGACCACACGCACACACACACAGGGAAATAAAATCTCTGTTCTAGTCTCTCCAACTACAAGTGAAAACCTACACTGAGCTGAGATAGATTTCTGCTGATTGTCGTAAGGTGAGTTTTTAAGAATCAAGTGTCTATTTTGGCCCCCCGAGGTCAAGATCCTCAAGAATTAAGAAATAACAGAGAATTAACAGTTGCCATATGGATGATAGCATACAATTAACAGTTTATTTACAACTTGAATGGACAAAGTGAACCGGCCTCTGGTCTAGTTCAGTTAACAAGGTTCATAACACACACACACACACACACACACATACACGCACACTTACATACATAAGAGAGCATATTTCAGTAAAGCTCAGTAATTTCCATCCGTCTGCGATACACATCAAATGGATATTTTATATTTTTAAAGCCGTGATCTGTCATTAACAAACTAAACCCCAACAGCGAGGCAGGAGAGACTGCAAAGCTAAGGCATTTTACGTTCATAATTTATCAACAACACATCATCCCAAAAATACTCTGAATGAATTATGGATTAGTATGTAAACTACAGATCCTGACACATTTAGACTTCCTCTTTATAAACAACTCATATTTACAAAAATAGATAGTTTTTTTTTTCCCAGGAAGATTTTTTTTTTGGCAGATGCTGAAACATAAATAACGACTATTTTAGGACATAAAGGGATTTTTTTTTTTTTTGAAAATACACTGTGGGGATTTGACACTGAAAGTGTGCAAGGAGAGTGTTTTCCAAAAGCATCACAGGACTGCAGGCCGCATCCATAGAAATTCAATTTCTATGGCTGTAACACACTTGATGTAGAGAATTCAGTGGATCATCACACATTTAAGAATTCCCAAATAGGTTTTTCCATTTATGTTGTTTTCATGGGAACTCCCTGTTCCAATGTGTGATTGTTAGAATCATCTTGCACTGTCACAGCAATGCAAAGTAAATATCTGGAGGTGCTTTTTGCCAGTGATCACCTCTTTAATAGTCCAACTGGCTGCATCCAGATTGATCCACCATCTTTTATTCTCTCAAAAATGGATGAGAGCAACCTGACCAAATATAGTCCACAGTTGGAAAGCCCCTTAAGATGCTTTTGTTGTCCAAATTTCAGATAATATCACAGGACACCCAGTCTCAAATTAGACTCCTAACTTGCACACAGCGATCACATGAAAAAAGAAAATGCATCCCTCAGACAGAGCTGGAAAAAATGGCTGAAGCATAGCTGACAGGGTTCCTGCACCAAGTCTCATTTAAAATTTTTTTTTTTTTTTTTTTTTTTTTTTTTTAAATTCCAGATGTTGATCTCTTGACCGGATTTAAAGATTTCATTCAGTGTTCACTATGATAAATTGCCAGCTGGCGACATGACTGGCGAGTTGGGCTGCATGAAACATGTGGTCCTAAATTATGTATATGAGGACATTTTTTTCTAAAGTCTGGAAATTATCAATTTAGTTTGCCCTTACATTTTTTTTTTCCAGACCATCCAGACGTGCGTAGGAACCCCAGAGCTAATAGCGTCCAAAGAAAAGTACTCAAGGTGCAAAACAACAGATGAAGAACATATCAATAATAATATATAAAAGAGTACAATAACATTAAAAACACACAAAATATGAACACAAATAAGTATCAAAATGGGATGTATGTATTACTGGAATGGAATAAAAACGTTTAAAAATAAAAAGAAATACAACTACAAAGAGAAATACATTTCTGAAAAAAAAAAATAAAAAGGTTCTATAAATACAGAGGTCCTCCGTGCTCTTAACGCTTGTCAGTGTCCTGTAAAAAGCCTCACATCTCCAATTTAAATGCGCTTTTCCACTGAATTGTATGCCACTTCGTTCGCTGGATCTGTCGGGATTTATCTGGATGTGATATGTTTGACTGAACACAGTGTCTCACGCCGGGTCGATTAAGTACAACTAAAATGGTCAAGTTGACTAAGGTAGAAAACTATTCAGTGCAACTTCACTTCGAAAATGAAGGCAGCCAGTGCCCTGTAATAATTCTTATTATTAGCATTATTATTATTATTATTATTATTATTATTATTATTATTCCTATTACAGTGTACTCTCTGATTAAGCAGAAATGGCAGAAGAAAAATCACCTTAAACAATCGTCAGTGGGTACGAGGTTTGCTCCAGGACACTGAACCATGCTCAGGAGAGGGAAGGTCAAAGGTCACGGGGGTTAGGGGTTGACAGGGGAAGGGAGGGGGGCGATGATGTCAACCTCAGGAGGTCTCATTGACCGTTCGCTCCAACTCTATCACTTTACTGCTGCTGTCGTTGACCCTCTGCTCCAGAGACCTGCCAGAGACAGAGAGGACAGAAACACAAGTGAGAAGATTTCATTTGTGTGTGTGTGTGTGTGTGTGTGTGTGTGTGTGTGTGTGTGTGTGTGGCTGTCTCTTGCTATAAATGATGCATGTGCCTGCTCAGAGAACTCAAACCACCAGGGGACCCCAAGTAAGTAGCTCAATTTCAATTTATTTCATTATTTATTTATTTATTTATTTATTATTTTCAGAACCAATGTGTGTTGTTTTGCAACACGTCATTTTAATTTTTTGGAGACAATTTTTAAAAATTTATTCAAGCCAAGAATTAATTTTGTTAGAAGTTCATTGACTATTAATTGATTTATTTATTTAGGAAGTTAGTTAGTTGGTGTTTTTTTTTTTTTTTTTTTTTTTTTTGGTGACCTGATTTTTTGTTATTTTCCATCTTAACTTGTTACTGTTTATGTTGTCTTGTGTTATTTTTGTTGGAATATTTCCTGAAATATTGCTGATGTGTGTGTGTGTGTGTGTGTGTGTGTTTACCTGTGCAGATCCAGCACCAGGTTTTTTGTCGTCTGTGTGGCGTTGCTGTTACTCCTGAAAGGTGGGTGCGTCTCCACCCTGCTTGGCTCCACCCCCAGTTTCTGCTGCTCGGAGCGACGCCACGCTGCCATGACGACGGCGGGCGTGTCCTCCCATTGGTCGGGATATTCTCCTCCCAGACCGAGTGGGTGCGGCTGCTCGTCCTCGTAGGTCGACAGGAGATTCCTGGACTTCACTGACAGAGAGAAGGAGGCAGAAACAGAAAAACATTAAGATAATATATCGAGAACATATATATATATATATATATATATATATATATATGCACATGTCAGGTTTACTGTGGTCAAAGGTGAGAACTGTTAGCATCACACCAACAGGAAAAGCAATCACACTCTGCTCGGTGTCTCTATAACTTCAGCTTTAATTGCTGAAATAACAGCATTTATGAGAAATCCATTACCAGTAAAAGGGTTATAAAGCTTTTAAAACTACTCAGGCCACACACACACACACACACACACACACACACAGTGGGACAAACAATACATGCGCTCACCGCACTCTTCCACACTCAAATACGAACCCATCCCACACACACTTGATCACATTCAATTTTGTAGTGCCCCATCTTATTGTGTGTGTGGGAGGACAGGAGAGGTGCATCAAAAAGGTCATCTCTTCTAATAGCTTGAATATGATTGTCAAGAATATTATATACAGCATAAAGTGTGTCTATTAGTGTGTGTGTGTGTGTGTGTGTGTGTGTGTGTGTGTGTGTGTGTAGGAGGTAGAGGAGAGGATGCAGCCAAAGGTCAACTCGTCTAATCAGTGTCTATTGCTGTTATTGCAGTGCAGTAGGTGGAATCTGATTATTTACAATGGTATAATAGGCTCCATCGCTTTTTAACAAGTGGCTAATGATGATGACGTTCCCGCATTCATTCAAATGGAAAGAGCCGTGCACATGTGTGTTAAAATGCTACATGTAGCAGCTTTAAGACACTTGTTCAAGTATGTATCACCACACAGAGATCTCCATCCACCAAACCAGCATACAGCGCCTAGGGGAGCTGTGGCGTCGTGATAAAGACACAAAGTAGTTCCACAAGTTGGCAAGCAACAGAGCTGGAAATGAGTGCTGATAATAAATCCTAACTTGTAAATATTTCATAAACAGTTATAAACAAATGATAACAGATTCCATACATTGATGCAGACTCACTATTTGGCAACATCAAGTTCCTGCTGCACTGCATCTGTTCTGTTAAATCTCAGATTGTGCTGCTTGGCATCTCCATTCATGTATAAAAACTGTGTTATAACTTGTTTATAAATTGCTTATTAATTATTTATAAGTTGTTTATTTATTTATGTTTTGTTTGCTTCTCTGATCTTAATTTCCATTTTTGCGTCTTTTATAGTTTTATTTTTGTTTCATGAGCTCTGTGTAAAGAGCTTTGTGATGCTGATTTTGATAAGTGCTCTACAAATTAACTATGATCATGTTGTTATTGGGACTGTCTGTGTGTGTGTGTGTGTGTGTGTGTGTGTGTGTGTGTGTGTGTAGCTACCTGTGGCTGTGTAGGACTCTTTGATGGCCAGTTGTTTCGAGCTGTGGCCAGCCTCAGTGATGGTGGAGCAGGGAGTCAGACTGCTGGGGTAGAAACTACCAAGAAACAGAGCAAAACACAACACCACCACCTGCAGAGAGAGAGAGAGAGAGAGAGAGGGAGAGAGGGAGGGAGAGAGAGAGAGAGAGAGAGAGAGAGAGAGAGAGAGAGAGAGAGAGGAGAGAGAGGAGAGAGAGAGAGAGAGAGAGAGAGAGAGAGAGGAGGGAGAGAGAGAGAGAGAGAGGAGAGAGAGGAGAGAGAGGGCGGGTGGTAAATTAATTATGAATCAAACAAAATGCTAAGCTGCTAATGAGTGATGGAAGCAGATGTTTTCAATTCAATATTTTAATCAATGTTTCATCATCACAATCTTCTGTTAGCATGCACACATACACACCCACATACGCATGCACATACACACACACAGACACACACACATACACACACACACATTAGTACCATTAGGCATGATGATGTCTGAGTGCCAGCCACCCTGCAGGACTTGGGGACTTTGCCTGCTACCACCGCCTGCAGAGACTGCAGCTGCTGTAGCAGAGACCTGGGGAGGGACAGAGACAGATTAGAGAGAGACAGACACACACACACACACACACACACACACTCACACACACACACACACACACACACACACACAGTTGATACACTGTGCAGATGCACAAGGCAACATGCTCAGGTTAACATGAGGCATATTTATACCTCAATTATTTCAAAGGAAGTTTCTCTATGAAAGCAATTCCTGTCATGTTGAAGTAGATTTTGTGAGACACCCCTACATTATTATTTGTTACACAGCCTTAAAACCCCGTGTTACTTCAACAGAGGAGATGTGGGACAATAAAAAGTCACCGAAAATGAAAAAACATACTCTTGTCAGCATGAAAAAGCATCTGAAGGAGCATTTAGACCATCATGAGATCCTTAAACTAACCCAAGTTGATACTCATCATAAACACACCCATGCATATTCATAGAGTGTGATCAAAATGTGTCACTGCAAGCACTTCATGTTCAGCACAGAAAACCAGTGTAGTATTGATCAGCTCTACCACAGATGGGCAATCAGACAGTGAATGTGCCATAAATCACATCCTCACTGAGAGCAGGCAAATGTTCCAGTTAATCAGCTGAGGCTTTGCGCTGCATTATCATTACAGCTGAACTCTCCAGCAACACAAGCACACTGTCCAGGTGCACCAGTGCACACACACACACACACACACACACACACAAAACCGGTTCATTTAACTTTTAGACCGCCATGATAAAGCCTACTTTTCCTCAGAACACAAAACAAGACCCAAAGCAGCTGTGTTCCAACTACACTTAACACACCCCACTGGGCACGCACACACACACACACACACACACACACACACACACAGCGAGTTCATCCATGTATAATGAGAACAAACAAAACAATCTATTTGAGGCACGGAGCTTGAACATTATTAAAATAGCCCTATGATTATGCATGAGACCAGGCAGTGGATGCAAAACTGCAGCTGAACAGATCAGGGAGCTTTTTATTTAGCCGGATCAGCAAATGATACACAACGGCGTTGTGTTCCCTCACCCTGTCAACTACACCAGTGGCCCCTAGGGGTCCTTGAGGAGGTTTCATGGGGCCACCAACAAAATGAAGAACAGTTTAATTTCACTGTGATGAAACTCAGAAGAAATACAAGGAAAAGAAGAACTGTTCTGAGTCATATTATCTCCCCATACACACTATAAACGGTTTCTTCAATATATCCATGCATCCGTGTGTGTGTGTGTGTGTGTGTGTGTGTGTGTGTGTGTGTATTTGCTGTACACACAAGCTACGTGAATGCTTACTTGTTGGTGCATTCCAGATTCTCCACTTTCCTGCGCAGCTCGTTGTTTTCATTGGAGCAGGTCTCCACCCTGTGGTCAAAAACAGGAACTGCAGCGTCAGTCACAGTATAAATGGACGCCGTGGGACATTGCCCACATTTCTCAACGAAGGTTATTTTGCTTGGGTGGCTTGAAAAACCTTTGAAACACCACAAATGTAGAAAAAAAAATGATGCATTGTGACAGAAATATTCCCATATTTTCTCTGACTTGTGCAACTTTCACATATTTAACATGTACTTATTCCACAACTGTTATTTTCTACATCCACATGATGCTGCAATTTATCATTGCAAAAATAATTTTAAGCTTGGGGCAGCGTGGAGACTACTCTAAAAAATATAAATCTGTCTTTAAATAGAATAAAATGTGTTCAGTGAGAAACAATGACAGAATCAAAAGAATGGGAATGAATGAATAAAATCAGAGGGAAAGTAGAAGTCATCCCTAACGTGCTTAGAATGATCCCCCCCAACAGTAGTCAAGACAGCAAGAATAAAAAGCCTCTACTGAGTCGGTGTGTGTTCTGTGATTGGGTAAACTGTGTGTGCGCTCCAGTCAGTCACTTTTTGCATTTGAATCCCTCATGATCAAAACAGGAAAGAGAAGGAAGAGAGGACTCACTTCTTCTCCAGGGCGTCCATGTACTCTTTCTTCTTCCTGCGACTCTCCTGAGCTGAGATCTGAGACAGAGAGACAGAGAGAGAGAGAGAGAGAGAGACAGCGAGAGAGAGACAGACAAAGAAAGAGAAGTGGTCAGAGAGAAAGGGATGGAGAGGAAGACAAAAACAGAGAAACACACATTAGTTTATGGTTCATTTAACCATTAAGAGGTTAAAATAGCAGAGACTGTGCTAACTAAAGTATAACAGCAGCAGTATTGTCCTTGAACAAACATAATGTTAGTAACTATGTGACTGTGCGACTCTATGTGTGTGTGTCCTGCGGTTCAACCAAACAGCCTTACATTAGACTAAATTTATTTTTAAATTTATACTATATTTATGCTAAAAAAAAAAAAAAAGGTTGTAAAAATGAGTTTTCAGTGTTTCCTCCCTGAGTTTTATTCTTGTCATGGTGGAAAACCCCTCTGAAGCAGCGTTCAGACAATTCTCTCCAGTGGAACCCATGAAATGTGACATACACTATATTACCAAAAGTATTCGCTCACCCATTCAAATGATCAGAATCAGGTGTCCTAATCACTTGGCCTGGCCACAGGTGTATAAAATCAAGCACTCAGGCATGCAGACTGTGAAACAAGACATTTGTGAAAGAATGGGCCGCTCTCAGGAGCTCAGTGAATTCCAGCGTGGAACTGTCATAGGATGCCACCTGTGCAACAAATCCAGTCGTGAAATTTCCTCGCTCCTAAATATTCCACAGTCAACTGTCAGCTCTATTATAACAAAATGGAAGCGTTTGGGAACAACAGCAACTCAGCCACGAAGTGGTAGGCCACGTAAAGTGACGGAGAGGGGTCAGCGGATGCTGAAGCGCATAGTGCAAAGAGGTCGCCGACTTTCTGCACAGTCAATTGCTACAGAGCTACAAACTTCATGTGACCTTCAGATTAGCCCAAGTACAGTACGCAGAGAGCTTCATGAAATGGGTTTCCATGGCCGAGCAGCTGCAGCCAAGCCACACATCACCAAGTGCAATGCAAAGCGTCGGATGCAATGGTGTAAAGCACGCCGCCACTGGCCTCTAGAGCAGTGGAGACGCGTTCTCTGGAGTGATGAATCACGCTTTTCCATCTGGCAATCTGATGGACGAGTCTGGGTTTGGAGGTTGCCAGGAGAACGGTACATTTCAGACTGCATTGTGCCGACTGTGAAATTTGGTGGAGGAGGAATTATGGTGTGGGGTTGTTTTTCAGGAGCTGGGCTTGGCCCCTTAGTTCCAGTGAAAGGAACTTTGAATGCTTCAGGATACCAAAACATTTTGGACAATTCCATGCTCCCAACCTTGTGGGAACAGTTTGGAGCGGGCCCCTTCCTCTTCCAACATGACTGTGCACCAGTGCACAAAGCAAGGTCCATAAAGACATGGATGACAGAGTCTGGTGTGGATGAACTTGACTGGCCTGCACAGAGTCCTGACCTGAACCCGATAGAACACCTTTGGGATGAATTAGAGCGGAGACTGAGAGCCAGGCCTTCTCGACCAACATCAGTGTGTGACCTCACCAATGCGCTTTTGGAAGAATGGTCAAAAATTCCTATAAACACTCTCCTCAACCTTGTGGACAGTCTTCCCAGAAGAGTTGAAGCTGTAATAGCTGCAAAAGGTGGACCGACATCATATTGAACTCTATGGGTTAGGAATGGGATGGCACTTCAGTTCATAGTATGAGTAAAGGCAGGTGAGCGAATACTTTTGGTAATATAGTGTATGATGTGTATTCTTGTGTGGAATCAGATCAAAATATCTCATTAGAATCACTTCAGGGTGAAGTCGTCCCACAGACGACCATGCTGGCATCGACTGAGGTGGACGACGCTGACCGGACCACATCGGATTTTGCAGAAAAGGGCAGTATTGGCTTTCCAAATAATAGTTTGTACCTTATTCTTGATCTTCCTGCGGATCTTCTTCAGAGCCTTCTCCTCGGCCTTGGTCAGGGGCAGTTTGGTTGGCACTGGGTAACCTTCGGCCACCAGCGTGCGGCGCTCCTCCTCAGTCAGGATCAGAGGCCCTGACCCCTGCAGTTTCTACAAAAAAAAGAACATAAATTACATTGATTTACACAATAAACTGTTTAGATCCCATGACTCTTCTGTTCAACAAAATAAATGAAATGGGGGCAGAGGATGTCAGCAGTTGTCAGCAGTCATTCTGGAAGCACAACTTGTTGTTTGTATATGAGACAACATGAGTGTTGGACAAATGAGAGACAAAAGGTCAGTCAAAATCTCCTACAGACAAAAAGTTGACATGGCCAGCCTGGATTGCTCTGTACTCACATGAGGGGCAGTGAGCAGAGGGGAGTTGGACAGGGAGGAGGGAGCACGTGGCGCCACTTTCAGGCTGGCCTGCGATGGCGGGGGGCTGGTGGGCGAGGCGGGGCAGGACAGGCCCGGGGGGGCATGAACGGGGCTCTGGCTGCCCTCTGAGTCGCTGCCGTGGGAACTGGGAGGAGTGGGAGGCATCTGCAGCGACTCCAGCCCTGAAACACAACACAGTGGGCTGGTTTACATAAAGCAGCTGTGGCTAGTGACTAAATTCAATTAAAACTGACTTGATACTGGGCTTTGAATGCTGATAGCACTGAGATTTCATGAAATATCACTTGTTAATACAATGATATGATGTATATACCTCAAAAGCTGCACAACATTTGGAGGGTTAATTTATTATATTTTGATATTAAATTATATCTGGAATACGGCTATCCCATAGACAAGCCATGCACGTTTTCTCTTGGTAGGAGCATAAAGTGTGTGTGTGTGTGTGTGTGTGTGTGTGTGTGTGTGTGTGTGTGTGTGTGTGCGTGTGTGCGTGTGTGTGTGTGTGTGTGTGTGTGCGTGCGCAGCCAGCAGGGGTCCTCACAGCCTTACACAACTGCTGGACCAATAGGCAGACCAGAGTTTCTGGTCTTGTCTGAAGTCTGACCTTTGGGTGACAGATTGAGGAACTGGTCCACTTCATGGGGCTCCAGTTTAATCTGAGGGATCACACTCTCCTCCTTTACCTGGGGAGACAGACAGAGAGAGAGAGAGAGACAGGGAGAGAGAGAGAGAGAGAAAGAGAGAGAGAGAGAGAGAGAGACAGGGAGAGAGTGAGTGTATTATGTTCAAAAAGATATATGATGTAACTCATGTTTGTGAAAGACTATGTGTGTATTCACAGAAGGTATTTACTCTGTCTATATGTGGATTTGCATGTAAGTGTATAGCCGAATGTTGAAACGATAGGGGCTTGTTGAGGCCAATACTGATATTTTACTTTTGAAGTTAACAACAACTGATAGTTTGTACCAATTTTCTCATCTATAAATGTGGCCAGTTTGATGTCAAAACAGAAAACAAATATAGGTGTGTGTTCACTGGTGCTCCCACCTTGATGCTCTTGCCCTGGTTGTGGTTGGAAATGGTGGTCTGTGCTGGTGTGGCGGCAGGGGCCGAAGTGGGGCCCTCGTGTGCCTGGGGCCCCTCGGTGGAGGCCAGAGAGAGGGAGAGGGTGGGGAGGAGGGAGGGAGCCTCGCACAGGAGACCCTCCATGGCCTCCTCCTGCTCCATGGCCCACTCGGCTGAATCCCCCCCATCTGACTCGGCTAAGGAACAACCAGCACGCGCTTTCATTAGTGTTTCCATGACGGCACACACACTCGCCTCAACTGTCTCACAATTCATTTTTAAAGTGACTTCCTCTTAGATTTTTAGATTTTGTCTCCATGGTGCTGCTGTGGTTCATTCTACACACCACACAGTGTTTTCTTATGTTCTCATGTCCTTATTTTTCATTAACACATCTCTGTGATGAAATTTCCAGTCACATTGTCCTTAAATAGCCTCATTTGCTGCTATATATTTTCTTATTTAAGCTCCACTTTCTTGTGCTGTATCTTATTACTTCTTCACTGCTGCAAAAACTGAGTTTCCCCAAAGGGATCATTAAAAATTTATCCTTTCTAATCCAGCAAGCATTTGATGGACAGCGATATGCAGGAGGTAACTGAGTTCAACAGCAAATGAACCCAAAATTCAAACAAGCACAAAATTTTAACAGTCAGATACTGTGGCATGGTAAAAAAAAAAAAAAAAAAAATCATATCAGGACAATCTTCAGAATTGTTTTGAACTGACACCAGAAAGATGTTTAAGTTTCACAAAATGAAGCAGGTGACACACTGCAAAAAGTCAAATCTTACCAAGATTATTTGTCTTATTTCAAGTCAAAATGTCTTATTTCTAGTCAAAATATCTCATTACACTTAAAATAAGACATGATCAGCTCAGAAATAACTTGTCTTTAGACAATTTTCACTTGTTTCAAGTGAAAATTTACTTGAAACAAGTTAAAATTAGCTTGAAACAAGAAAAAAAGCAAATTTTTACTTGTTCACTTGTGTCACAAGTAAAAATTTGCTTGTTCCATTGGCAGAATATGTTTCTTGTTTCTAGCAAATTTTAACTTGTTTCAAGTAAATTTTCACTTGAAACAAGTGAAAATTGTCTAAAGACAAGTTATTTCTGAGGTGATCATGTCTTATTTTAAGTGTAATGAGATATTTTGACTAGAAATAAGACAGTTTTACTTGAAATAAGACAAATACTCTTGGTAAGATTTTGACTTTTTGCAGGTGACATGACCAGCTATGGATGTCGTCCTCAGTTTTCGTCTGGTCGGTGTCAGAGTGTTTGCTGGGCTTCTGCCTCACCTGCCTCGCTGCCCTGCTCTCCATTGAGGTGCGACAGGGGAGACTGGGGTCTGCTGTCGCCGCACAGGGAGTAGCTGTGCTCGGCCGTGATGTGGGGGGGCAGAGGGGAGGACGGGGCCAGGTCGCCCACATCCTCCCCCTCCATGGCCTCCACTCCGCCTCTCACCCCCGACAGGAAGGGGTCGCTGAGCAACTGGCCCAGCAAGGCATCCTGGGAGAGATCATCCAGGAGCTCAGAGAAGTGCTGCATAGAGAGGAGAGAGAGAGAGAGAGAGAGAGGAGATTACTGACGGTAAAAATCAGGAAGGCTGAAGTTTGATACGCTTTTATGATTTTATTACTATTTATTTTGATTTTATTTGATTTTATTTGATTTATTTATTGATAATCTTCTTTTTTATGTGGTGGTATAATTTTGTGGTATTTCATTTACCTTTTCTGCAAATTTTCTGGTACATATTTTTTATATATAATTTTTTGTTTTTCTTTTCTTAAGTAAAATTTTGCTTATATTCCAATGCATATTTTTTGGTAATTTTCTTGTTTGTTGTTGTTTTTTTTCAACCATTTTTGGTAAATTTGTGGCAGTTGTATAATAACTTGCTAGCTCTTTATACTTGCTTGGTAACTTACTATTAATTTTCTTGTAATTTCATTTTTAAAATATAATGTTTGAATGAGAAGAAATAAAGTGAATTTGCTCAGGTTTCAAAAGGTTCAAAACAGATCTGATCCAGTCAGTTCTTTGTTTTTTGTTTTTTTTGTAATCACCATCCAATATGAACCAGCATGTTCCATTACATAGTTATCCTATAATTAATCAACAGTACACTGACTGTCTATAGCAGGAACATATCCTGAACTGATTCCAATGACATATTTTGAAAAGATTTCACACAAATACGCATTAATGTGTTTGATTATTGTTATCCTGTAGAGCTTTAGTGTCCCATGATGGTCTAAATACTGTTTCAGAAACTTGATGAAAACACTGCAAACTTGTTGATTTGAAAACGGTGAAATAAAGATAATGAATACTGGCACAAAGCATCAGTCTCTGCGCTTTAATGCTAGAAGCGCACTGTTATCAGCCTCAGAGAGCATTTAGTGGTCGCAGCCCAGTACGAGCAGCATCCCACCAGAGACAAAGCAGACACTTGCAGGAGGGGAGACAGACACATAATTATAATGCCACATAGCTGGCAGGCCATGACAGCTTGTCTGTAATTAGCCACTGTAAAATCAGTTTATGGCGATCAGCACTCTTCCTTTTAACTTTTCTCTCAACGGGCCCCCAGGGTAAAAATAAAACAGCCAATCAAAAACCGTTGAACCATCATTTACTGAAGAGAAGCACAGCCGACAGCCACACCCACCAATCAGTGTCATGATCCCGCTGTGTGTGTGTGTGTATGTGTGTGTGTGAATATCTAAATATAATGATATTTGTGTTCACACCACTGTTAGGGGAAATATGAACTACAAGGACACACTATCATTTAGTACAGTTTCCACCCAGAGCACAAACAAGACTAAAATTGATGTTTAGGTTTTCAGCGCTTTCATCTTAATAAAGTGTCTGGCAAACTACAGTTTTAGCACTGAAAGCTGCACCGGAATGAAAACCGAGAGCACAACAGGGACAGAAATAGAATGAAAACTAAAATGATCACTGCCGCCACCTGCAGCAGAGACCATAGTGGACACACTGCAGGAAACCCAGCAGGAAGCTCTTCAAACACAATCTGCCAGGCAGATGAGACTTACAATGACAAATGTGCAGCCGCATCTTTAAGGCAGGAAAATATAATAGAGGAAAACATGAACCACACAAATGCTGCACACACTCTCTATAGCACCAGGCTACACTCTAAAATTCAGCGGATTCCCCCTTTAAAGTCAGCTACGAAGCTTTCTTTCCCTTTATCCATCTCCCCATCGGTCCCATGTTTAAAAGGTCAAACTTGTCTGACTCAGAGCACCCACTGCATGTGTATGAGACACACACACACACACACACACACACACAAGCAGATGGGGCTGTCTCTGACTCAAGGGCAGAATGACGCAGCTCATCCATTCCACTGTGCTTTCAAATCTATGTATGACCTTAAGAAGTAAGTGTGTGTGTGTGTGTGTGTGTGTGCGTGTGTGTGCATATTAGACAGTGCCCAGTGTCAGTGACAAGAATACTTCAGTGAAGAGGTGACGCAGCCAACTGTGAGCGTGTGTGTGTGTGTGTGTGTGTGTCAGGGTGGGACAACAGTACAACATGCTACTGTTCATGGAGGCAGAGCGGGGATTATAATCCTCTGTGCTGCTGCCTACCACCAACATGTCATCTAATAACAAAGACCCACAGATACAGAGAGAGAACACACATACACACACTTTGACACAAACACTGTTTACAAAAGTGACAATAGAGATTTTCTTGTTGTTTTTATTTATTTAGAATATGTAGTTCATTTTCATATCATATCATGTTCTATTGTTGTTAATATTTCCCATGCTTTTCAGCCATATTTCCCTGCTTATGTTGAAATGGTGGGTTGTGTAATGTATGTTTACATAAAGGCCAATTGATTTATTCATTTTTCCCTCGCTGTTTCCTGTTACTATTTGGCAGCAGCAACAAGCCGTTTTCCCCACAGAGATCATTCTTTAAATTTTCTTTCTTTTCCCAGTTCTGTCCTGACTTGACTTCGTCGTTCTCAGAGAATTGAAAAACATCACTAATGTAAGTCTGCGCACACAGAGCTCGGTCTCCTGGTGGACTAAAGCAAAAATCATCCAAAAGGAATACAGGAACAGCCAATGAGACTGAATTAAGCAGCGTAGCCTGAATCTAATTGACTTGAATCTGAGGTTGAAGATGAGAGATTCAGAGAGAAGAGAAGGGAAGAGTAGAGTAGAGAAGAGAAGAGAAGAGAAGAGAAAGAGTGAAAAGTAAAGACAACAAGAGAAGAGAGCTTCTCATACTTCTCTGCTGACAGAGGAAAATGGAAACACTATGAGTCACGATTCAAACAAATCCAGACAAATTGTTTTGCTGAGTTACCAGACAAAGGAGAGGTGACAAGAGGACAGTGGATGGATGGAGAAAGTGAGAGTGAAAAAGAAAAGGAGGAGAAGAGGAAACAGGAAGAGAGGAGAGGAGGCACGGCATGACGCCAAGCATGTGGCTTCAATTACAGTGTGAGATCTAGGCCAAGAAAGACAGAGAGGGAGAGAGAGAGGGAGAGAAAGGGAGAGAGAGAGAGAGAGAGAGAGAGAGAGAGAGAGAAAGAGAGAGAGAGAAAAAGAGAGGTTATGAGTTCATTTCACTTTGTTTTTGTTCTGCTTCAGTATTCTCTCTCTCTGTCACACCTCTCTTTGTCTCTCTCTCTCTCTCTCTCTCTCTCTCTCACACACACACACACACACACATACACACACACAGACACATGCATATAAGTGCGTGCGCATGGGTGTCCCACAGTGAAATGACCTCTTCACTCCATCAGCACATGAAACACTCCAACATGCCCTTTATAGCCAGGTCTCAGGCCTCTGTGTGTGTGTGTGTGTGTGTGTGTGTGTGTGTGTGTGTGTGTGTGTAAACACCAGCTAATACAAACACTGACAGCACACTGTAAATGTACTCAGGAGGGAAAATAAATATTTACACCTTTACCCATCAGTGGATCCACTTCTAACCATGTTGTAAGACTGAGTCACAATAATTCTGAACTGTGTGTGTGTGTGTGTGTGTGTGTGCGGGCGCTGTAGGCAGAATCCCATCACATCATAACCAAACACGTCACATTTTACAGGACTTTGCCACCCTTTACCTCCCCTCGCATCTCCTGGCAACGTCGTCTCCATGGTTACCGAGACCCTCCTTGTGTGTCAATCTATTGCTGTTAGAATGAAACCTGCTATGATGCCAACACCAGCACACAATTCAGTGTGTGACAGTTGGGGTCTTGCTGTGATGATGACAGTAATTATAATAGCAGCAGAAATCATTTAAATATTGGTTGCTACTCTAACAAGTATAACCTGTCAAAATATAATAAAGTGTTCCATTAAACTGGTTGAAAAGAGAATAAAACTTGTGAGCTGATAATGTAATAATGTAAAGAGCTACTCAGCTTATGATGTAGTGACTGCAAGGTAATGTATTTATTTTATTTGAGGGACATTTGATTCATTTTTGTTCGCTGGTTGTTTTTCACCTTTTAAGAGAAGCGAGTGGAGGAGCGAGAGGGAGAAAAAGGAGGGGGAGGAGGTTTTAAAGGGTGACTACCCAGCCATATAAAACAAAACCATACATGGAGAGTCCTGGCCATGCTGTGTGTTCAAATCTGGCTTCTCTCTCGTGTTCTTTCTGGCTTTCCCTATTACCCTTTGCTATCTAAACGAGAAAAAAAACATCTTAAAATGATGAAAAGGATAAATAAATATCCATCCAACTGAAAATGAGGGCAGGGAAGAATTAATCCTCCTCTTGGTGAACGCAGGAAATGGGCGAGGGCAAACTACGACTGCATGAAAAAAGAGCCACACCAAAGACTCATACTAAGGCCTTATACCTCTCTATCATTATGGCAGAATGAGTGTGTGTGCGTGTGTGTGTGTGTGTGTGTGTGTGAGAGAGAGAGATGTAGGGCAGGAGACTGGGTTGCAGCCTTACAGGGAAGGGCTGCTAACTGGCCTGGTGTCATTCACACACCACAGAGCCCTCTTTGTCTGCGCGGCCGCTGGGGGACCAACAGGGAGGTGTTATTTGGGAGCGACTGTGTAACCTGACACCCTCTCCAACTGGGAAACGGCTTCTGGAAGTGGAGCAGAAACGGGAACGCCACAGTGCAAGTGGAACTGGGACTGGGACCGGTGCGGGCTTTGACAAAAGTAGAGGGGTGACCTTTTGAAATCTCTAGTCATCTACACTGGAAGACAATAGTGGTCAGACAGAAACCTACAAGGCCCCAGGACCTTACTTTGAGAACCCCCTGGGGTAAAGGGAGTAATTTAATACTTTTGCACAATGGGGAATGACATAATGGTATTATATAGGAAGCGACGGCAGCACTGACAGCGGCCGCTTTAAAAATGCCTCTATTGTGACAAAGGTCATTCTAGTAGAGTCCAAATATTGATCTAGTTAAGTAGAAACACAGACCTGGAATTTCCTCCCTCTGGGATCTGACACCTACACCCCACTGGGTTAAAAAAAAAAAAAAAAAAAAAAACCTCAAGGGGGAAAACACTGCTACAGCTCAGTCCAGATGGAAAAAGAGAAGATTCAGTCTTCTCAAGGCTAAATAGGTTGATGAAAATGATTGATTTACCAGGAACACATAGATGATCCTGGTGTCTACGTTCTCTCAATGAGAGGGGTAAGCTCCCAAAACTTGGTGTATTCCTCCTTTAAGTCTTCCCCTCTGTTTAAAAAATATATACACTCATGCTATTTGAATTAAAGAATCCAGCAAATTTCACATACGCTACTTTGATGCTTTAATTGGCTGGGAAGCTTCACTAATAATTAGTTGCTAGGCAGATTAGCTCGTGATGAAATGGAACAGTAAAAAACCAACACAGATGTGCTGGTCACTATTTGCCGTCTGAGGAGGGGACGGAAAGGATGGAAAGAATGCTCGTGGTGGTCTGTAATTTCTAACCCCCTCTGGCTGTGTGTGTGTGTGTGTGTGTGTGTGTGTGTGTGTGTTTTAAACCCCCATGGATCAGAAGCTTAGTAATGGCCGGGGAAGCAGAACGTTTGGTGACGTAACAATCTTCCCCCACTGAAGAGCAAAACCAGATGTGTGAGAGCACACTGGAAAGAAGCTCTGACACACACACACACACACACACACACACACACACAAGCACAAGGGTCATCTCCCTCGTGTGTGTTTTCAGCTGAGTGTGTGTGCGTGTGTGTGTACCTTGCCCTGGACTCACCTCTGTGTACTAATTTGTACTGTGTACTTGCTGATAAAAGCATCACACATACACAAAAAGACACATGAACGCACTGACAGAAAGGACAGAGATGCATGGCATACACACACACTCACACTCACACACACACATACACACACACACACACACACACATTAAGGACAAGGCATATGTATGTCAATATACATTAAAGGACTCATTTCTTTGCTTTGGCTTTGGTCCACATCCTAGACTGTTATCAGTTACTGAGCTAACATTAGTCAGCACTGTGGGTTCACGTGTCATCATCACCAGATAATATTACTGTTAGATGGACATCGGGACTTTTACCTCTCAGTTACACACCGTTTAATGAAGGAAAACTGAAAAATTGTTAATGAAGATGCACAAGTTTTGACACCCAGCATTATGCTCACACAGTTCTACAAATTCTAGCCGCGATATGCCCGATACAACCACTGTCCTCTGCTGGTGGCTGCTAAATCGAGGCTTCAATGCCTTGCTCAAGGGCACTTCTTTTTCCCAGCCCGTTTGAACCAAAGCCTGTCCAATAAAATCCTGCTTCTGCGCCCTGCAGGCCAGCTGCAGCCCGCCCTCTCTGACCCGTCCGCTGAAATTCCCACAACACCTTCAGATAGTAGCCTGAGAGGGAGACATTTACATATTCGTTCCTCAGCTGCCCTAGAAACAGCGTCTTAGCATTGTTAGCATTCCTGACAGAAACCAGAGCATCCAGCCGCTGCAGCTGCAAGCCGAGGTGCAAAGCAAGTCCCCACTGGAATGCTAACAATGCTAATGCAAGGACCAAGTGTGGAAACTGTATCCGTAAAACGGCCGGGGTCCCCTCACTGCCTCTAAGACTGTTTACACTTGACAATGAACTGGACACAAATCAGACACAAATCCCAACAGGGTAATCAGAGCTTGACTGCTATAATAAACGGCCGCCGCTCCAACCTGGCGTGTTGATTTCAATGGGAAAGTCCACGCTACTCCATTCAAGTCAAGATCAGTGTTTCCCTCAGAATTTTAATTTCATTGTGGTCAAAAGGAATCAATAACAACAAAAAAAAAAACGTCTATTAATAAAAAACACTAAAATACAAGACTGAGGCTAGAAAACATTTCACCGCAGGCATGACTGTACTGATTACAGCAGGCTGGCACCGTGGCCCAGCTGTGGCCCAGTGGTGGAGACACTGCAGGCCTTGAAGGACCTGAGTATATCTGGGTCTTATCAGGCGGGGGTGGGACTCCAGGAAGCAAGTCCAGCACCAAGGCTCCATGTCTGGCTTGTGTTAGAGGACTGCCGGGCGGGACTTTGGTGTGTGTGTGTGTGTGTCCATCACTTTGAACAAATTGCTCCCACCGCTTATCACACACTCTCTGTGTTGAGATGCCCGCACATGCACCTTTATCTCACCGTATCCATAAAGACTTCTCGCTGATGTCATTCATTCCATAAAGTCTAACCCTGAGCGATCGAGCCAAAGTGACCTCGCTTCTCAGCAATGTCCTCACTGCACAGGTCTAAAATTCAAAGCGCTTCGCACAAGGATAGAAGTGCAACAAATACACACACACACACACAGACACACATACACACTCCCTGACACAGATTCAGGACACTGATCCGAGCTCAATTTACCAATCCCACCTACTTACCAAGGACATGATGAGGTCAATGCAGAAAAAGCAGGAAAGTAACAGGAAGAGCAGCAAAGCAAGAATCACCATTAGAGACTCAAGTGCAAGTTTTAGGATGACAAAAGAAAATGTGACATTATAAAAACGGTGGGAGAGAGAAGCTGCTCCCCGGTTAGCGCTGAGGTGGAAACTTCAACCCCCAAGACAGATTTCCTACTCTGAGCTGGGTCAAGGGTCACAGAGACCACTAGGACACTGGCAGCGGATTAGAGGTGAGTGGCTGGGGGAGGGAGAGGGGGGCTCGGCGTTTGCTGAGCGGTTAGCCCGTCTGCTTGGGAAGCGTGAAAAACAAATAGCATTTTCTCTTTCGCCGTCATTCTCCGTTTCTAGGCTGCGATCCAGAAAAAAAGCCACGTGGAAACATATACATTAAACATGAAATTGTTCAGTTATTATTATCTTCCCCAGGTTCGATACAGAATTTTAGTGTCCCATCATGATTCAAATTCCACCTATGAGTCTTTTCCAAGAGCAAAATCCTGAAGGAGATATTCAATCCTTGTGGATTTTGTCATGAAAAAGGACAAATAGAAATGAATTACATGAGCTATCTGTGGCTTCATTCCAAAAATATCAGCATGGTATGGACTGAATTATACCCTTGACTAGACTGCTTTGGTTTCTCTTGACAAAAAAATGAGATAGGAGAGGAGTGGGACTTGCGGATAATGGATGTAAACAACAGGATGTGAGAGATAATGGCAGTAGGCGTGATATCCAGCGCGGCTGGAAGTGTTTACCCTCCACCCACAGAGACGGATAGGAATAAACATTCATACACACAAACATCTGAAATCAGCTTTGAATGAAAATGGCCCAAGCAGTCACTCTGGATGTATTAAAACCAATTTCCAACTTTACTTGTCCATTTTTATTCAATCTGGTGTAATTCTGTAGCTAAAACTTCTTCCTACACTTCCTTTTCCTCTATGCTTCAAGACGTTTTGTGTGTGTGTGTGTGTGTGTGTGTGTGTGTGTTAAACGAGGACAGGAATAGTTTTCAAAATTGGAAGTTGCAGTGGAGTCGGAGCAATGTCCAGTTCAAGAGTACAACACATCCTGGGTCAAAGTTCAAAACTATGAGTCAGTTTTTATCTGAGGGACATGGGTGCTGTGTGTGTTGGCAGTGGTGCTGATATTTACGTGCATGAGTGTGTGTGTGTGTGTGTGTGTGTGTGTGTGTGTGTGTGTGTGTGTGTGCGTGCCTGCGCGTGTGTGTGTGTGCGAGAGAGAGAGATGGAAAGAAGTGGTCACAGCTCGAGAAAACAAAGGGAAAACAGACCCACAAGATGATGAATGGAAAAACGTCTGGGCCTCCCTCCCCGTCTCTTGCCATTTACTATGGATGGTGCTCAGGTTCAGAACTCTATCACGAAAACACACACACACACACACATACACACACACCACACACTTTGCAGCCCTGCTCTGTCACAGTGCTTTAGCCTTGAATGCAACCCCCACACATCCAAACACACTGGCCATCTAACATTGCTCAGTGACTGAACTAGAGTCACACCAATACATATCAATATGTTTCTTTTTAGAATCATCCTGGGCTTCAGTGGAGAGTTTCAAGTGATGCTCTAAAAAGGGATACTTCACCCATTTTGAAAAATGTGATATTAATTCACTTCCCCCCCACCAGTAATGTAGGACAGTAGTGGTGCTATCTCAGTGCTTCTCATTGTTACTGAGTGCTGGATGCTGGCTGGATGCTCTAAATGCTAACTAATAACCTCCTGCCATTGAGCTGGACTCCCCCCCCCCCCCCCCCCCCCCCCCCCCCCCCCCCCCCCCCCCCCCCCCCCCCCCAGCTAACTTTAATGCATGCATATGCTCAATGAAGAAAAAAACAGCATGTTTCAAGATGTTGATAACAGGAAAATACAGTTATAAAGAGTGATCTGAGCAAAACTACCACCAGTGTGCTCTCGGTAGTCGTATGAGCATTTTAAAATGCTCTTAAACCTTCTTTGAGTGGATTAAGGCAGTTACCTTTAAGAATGTTAGCCGGGGGAAGTTCACCTCAATGTCAGGAGGCTAACAGTTAGCATTCAGCCCATATCCATTACTCAGTAATTGCACCACTAACATCCTATACTAACAACTAACAGGTAAGTGAGATACTATCATTTTTTTTTTTCCAAATGGTTGAACTATCCCTTTAAAGCTATTTCAGAGGCCTTTCACCCTGACAAGGACACACTTCTGGGTGAAACACTAACCACCTGTCATTTTCCACATGAAAATGGTTTAATTTAACCATATTAAATATTGGCACAATATCAGAAACCCCACATCGGTCCCAACTCCAGACGCAGTCTCCTCTCCCAGCCCCAAACACAGCTGTGAGATGCAGGGAGACCGTGTTTATGTCAAACACAAGCACAGCTGCCTTTCTATGGCTCTCTTCCTCTCTCACACACCAAGTCGCTCACCCTGTTCTCATCCTCTGTGTATGCAAGTTAAAAACTGGGTCAACACACACAAACACACACACACACACACACACACACACACACACACACACACGCGCATGCATAACTTTTTCCATTTCTGGACTTCAGTACTGACTGGTCATCAAATACCATCCCCCCACTATCCACACACAACTCTCCAATAGTTGCTTCACTGGAGAACCCGTTCACTCCTTCGACTCACACATTTCATCTACAACACACACTAACACTACTCTTCTCTCTCCTCAATCCTGATGACTTAAACAAAAGTCTGTTAAGGAAGAAAAAGTATATGATGACTGTTTGCCCACTGGACGTCTTAATTTACTCACTGTTACACCCCTACAACTCTGATGAAGATCAACAAATCCCGTTTGAGTGCCAAAACTGCTTGCTGAATGCTGGGGAGAAAGTGGGTCAGCGCCTGCCTCGCCGGGCACCTCCAGTGAATTTTTTTTTTTTTTAATCCAAGAGAGGCAAGAGGCACACTCTGAAAAACTTGTCTGGGCGTGCCGCTGGTCTTAATTCCTCCATTAAAGTGCAGCGCTCTGAGGTGGATGTTTGCCAGGTGCAAGCACGCCTGAAAGTGAGCACAAAGACACGCGGAGACACGCGCACACACATACACACACGCGTTGAACTTTGTGTGCATGAGAGGGCTTACTGTATGTCGCTCCAGATGAATAGGCTCATTAAAGACAAAATCGTGCTGGAAGGCTGCTCTTTGAGAGGAATGCAGAGGGAAGGGGGAAGCAGGGTCTGATATGGGTTTCTGCATGCAAATACCAACACTGATGTTTTTGGACTGAGACTGCTGATTTCTTGCCAAAAAAAAATCAGGTCTGTATGTATTTGTAGTGTTTCCTCCTTGTGAAGGTGGAAAAGCCTCCATTAAAATGAAGCAAGGTAGGCAGAAGTGAGTAAGATTAAGCAGATTAACCCACAGTTCTGAAATAATGAGACAGAAAAAGAGATAAGGAGGCAGAGAATTGAACTGGCAGTTCAGAGGAATCAGTGTCTGGCATTCTGGACAAGAGTCGACTCGCTCCCCTCTGACTTCATGTCGCCCTGGAGGAGACGGATACAACAAGGAGGGATGGAGGAGGAGATAAAAAAAGACGGCTGAAAGGCTGACTACACGGTCGACACAGATTTTGGCATGTTTGTCTTACACGGGCCTTGACAGTCCACTTGTGGCACAAGACAGGGTATGAGCTCCAGAATGCTGTAAAGCACCAAAGCTACATGTCAAAGCTCACACACCCTGCTGTTTAATAGACATTTACAGTTTACAAGCTGAAACACTTTGATGTGTCTTACCTGTAAGACTGAACCCCACAAAGGCAGCACCGTCTCTGACTGCCAATTAAATGAATTTTCACCACAACATCAAAGAACGCAATATTATTATCGTTAAGTCTGGTTCTCCCTAAGGCTTTAAAAATATAAGAAGAGGTAGCCTATAGGTTGCCAGCGGGAAAACCTAGTGGGAGATATTCCTGCAATCTACCTGTGGAAAGCTATGAGTTGAAAACCCACATCAAAATACAATGAAGGCCTCAAACCTGCGTCTAGACTCCGTCTGCAATCTCCCTTTAAATCACAACATGGGGTTTTGCTGGTGTTGCTGGTTCAGCCCTGGTACCACATTCTTTGCCTTGGCACTCAAAAGGTCCCCTAAAAAGATATTATCTGAGAGGTTTCTTTTTCATCATCATCACTTGAAACAAAGCACTTTAAATATAGCTTAACCCTGGTTTCATGCTTAAAAGTGTCTTCAGCTTCCTTTATCAGGAAACAAGAGAGACTCCTGGTACTGGGCTACATAGTACGTCTGAGGTCTCTCAGTGTTAATATAGTGGGCTGGGGGTTTACTGGCTGTTTCCCTGGACTGGGACACAGGACTATCTTTATTAATACTATGTCAAAGACAGGGGGCTATTTACAAAGTGTCACGTTTACATATCAAGTGTCCATTATATATTGCACCATGCTGTTAAGTGTTCATGAGAGAGATGGCCTGTGGGAAAAAAAAACTGTTCCTGTGTCTGCTGGTTTTGGTGCAAATAGCGAAACCTCCTGCTAGCTGGTGACTATTCAAAAGAGAAACTAAAATTGTAGGCAAATGTGAATTTGAAATCAATCCTCCAACGCAACTGCACTGAAAAACAGAAGTAAATCCTGCAGCAGGAGCACTATCAGCGTCGTTTATCAGCTTTCAGCAGAATCATACTGCGATGATGTGTTAATTTTGGGATATTAAGACGTGTGTTAAGTAATAACAACAATTGGATTTTTATCTATAAACTGACGAAACAAGGCAGGAAACATTTAAGGAACATAATTTGAACATTTTGTTTGACATCACACCTTTTGATGTAACACTACCATTTAGTTCAACAGGTTGAATGTTCATTTGATTATTTACTGTGATTTACTGTGATACTGTTTTTGAGTCATATTGTGAAATATAGCAGTGTCAAAAAAGTCCTTGTGAATAGCGTTATACTGATTTGAACCATATATCCTGCCTTACAACCACAGCTATTTCAGACAAGAACCGAATAAAACTCAGAGATAATCTGCTTAAAAGGCATCAAACCTCTTAACATGATGTGCTGAAATTGATGTGTTGATCGTTTTCTAGTAAATGAGAATGAGTTGTCAGAGCTCAATTATTACACCAAGGACAGAGCAGGGTTTCCATTTTTAAAGGGTCCTGATGAAACGACGAGAAATTCCAGACCAATAAATATATTTTTTTAAAAAAGTAGAGTGGCTTCAGGACAAAAAAAAAAGAAGCGTGTAACCTTCAGTGGCTTATTTATGAACTCGGAAAAGTAAAAGGTGATGAACAAAAGCGACGTAAAAGAACGTCAGGACAAAAGAGAGACTGGTCAGTTTGCTGCGTTTGACAAAGCCACTACTATAAGAGTTCGCTGCCAGGCTCATTTTAGGGCTGGGTGCATAAACAAGCCACTCAAGAGGATATTTAAGGCCACACCCTGCTAACCACACACACACACACACACACACACACACACACACACACACACACACACAACTCAACACTGCCTTGAGCAACAGAAAAGGGACAAGAAAGGGACAGAGGGAATACAGAGTGAAGTGAGCGGCAGACAAAAAGAACCAGAGACAGAGATGAAGGTGGAGAGAAAGACAGAGGAAGAGAGAGAGACAGGAAGACAGAAATAGAGAGACAGGGGGGTAAATTTAGCTTTTCTGCAGAGCGTGAAGGCTCCTGTGGATTTGCCATAATGATCCCTCTCACACACTGATTACTACCTTCAGTTTGCTCTCAAGCGGCTGAACTCACACACACACACACACACACACACACACACAACCTCAAAGACCCCGCTTTCCGAGTTAGGAGCAAAGTTGCATCAGATCGGAGAGACAAAGAAGTCATCGTGACCCCTACGTCCACATGCTCACCATCTGTGCCGATACTTTCCAACACCAGCAAGGTCCAGCATCAAAGGTTCAACCATTGCGGGTTTTTGACGAACCGTGCTCATATTTTTGGACTGAATCCGCCTCACACACTCACAGACTATCCTTTACATGGGAGCGTGTGCAAGTAGATTCAAGATGGATTCAAACTGCATCACATCCATCCAACCAGGGGTGGAAGAGAGTGACCAGCTCATGTATCAGTGTAATCTTCATGAATACAACTCCAGGCAGTAAACGGAGTTTCTGAAATCTCATAGAAACCGAATTCACGATTTGAAAATAACTAAGGGCTTTAAAAAGTTAGAAACTCTTGACTTTTGCAGTTTCCTCGAGTCAGGGTTTAGTGTATCCATGCAAATCAGTCATATTCATACATCTAGGTGCACGACAGAACTGCTGCCTTGTGAAAAGTGTGCAACTGTAGAGTGAGTGTTTTTTTTTTTTTTCATTTTCGTGACTCTAAATTTAACTCAGAAGAATTTTCATGGCCCATCAGAAGCCAGTTAGCCCACATCCAGTGAACTGACCCATTCATAACCCACAGAATGCTCACAGCAGCCCTGACCGGCCGGTTTCTGCCAGACTCCCACTGCCAGGGGACAGACTGGAGAGTTTAATGTTACTTACTGGCTTACTGACGACACCTGTGGAAACTACCCGTTTACCTGTTAATCCTTCAACAAGATTCCAGCATTTAAATATCGATCACAGCGGACAAGCCGGGCCTCTTTTGAAAGCTTAGGATGTCCGCTGCAAGATCTCCATGTTCGATTTTAGGTCAGATGAATATTATTAGTGTGATCTGCCCCGTTTATGCAGGGGATGTATCAAAACTACAGTTAAATCAGAAATGGAGGCTTGTCACCTCTGAATTCATTTCATACAGCATAGTTTTCTACCTAAGCGTTTCTACAAATAGCACCAGCATGAAAGATCTTACTGAATTCTCTTTCTGCCTGTTTCTCAGGGTTTCTGAACTTCTGTTTTGTCAGTAGTGCTGACTTAGCCCTCTTTTCATGAAGGTGTGACAGAGCAACCTGAATATCAAGCGCCACACCTGAAGACACAACACTGTGTGTTTGCACGGACAGGAGAAACACTTCATTATCATAAAAAGGGACATTTCCGGGATGAATGACTAAACTCTCACACGGAGGACTGAGCTGCTCACAGAGCCTGCATGTGCCACTTTCTCAGATGTAAACAAAGCGGAAACATTCTTGATGTTCATTATCGTCGCTGGGACCGGCTGAAAACTCCTCATCGACTCAAGCGCTATAGAAAATGTCTTCAGTGCGAGCGGGTGTGTGTGTGTGTGTGTCCTCAGTGACCATCCGTCCCTGCAGACTCTCTCTGACACTCATGTTACAGCAGACACATGGACCTTTCACAGACAGAGGCAGAGATATAGGAGGAGAGAGAGCAGGGTGCCCTGCCCCAACGGAGAACAGGCACTGCTCTGTGAGCACATGGTACAACCTCTATTTACCCTAGACGTGTGTGTGTGTGTGTGTGTGTGTGTGTTTGCTTACTCAGAATAAAACGATTCTGTCCCAAGTGTGTGTGTGTGTGTGTGTGTGTGTGTGTGTGTGTGTGTGTGCACTGAGCTGCCAATGTCTTTAAATGTCTTTAAAATAATACAAAATAGGAGTACAGAAATAAAGCCCTGCTGCTGGTATTAGATTAGAAGTCCGCATGTGTAGGTATGCAGTATTATGTAAGACATATTTGGGATGGCCTGGAGCATGTGCAGAGCTAACGTATTCTCTCTACTTTTTTTCTTCCCTCGTGCATTTCTTTTCCTTCAGACGAGTGCAGCCAGTACACCATGTGCTGAACAGCAGGCCAGTGCATGAAAGAGCCATCAAGTCAAGACCTCTCTCTCTCTGACTGTCACTACTGTTTCTTGAAATGTCAGGAATCAGGAATGCAAGAGTGATTTCTGTCACTCTTTTGTCGCTTTCTTGGTCTCTCTCTGAGCATTGGACTAGATTAGACATATGGGCTTGATACTGGCCTGGAATTAAACGTCAGATCTGGTCCAGTCTGTGTTGTCCGCCTCTGATATGATGCATTGTGTTGAGTCCGAGCAAGTGTGCATGAATATGTTGTATTTTTACTATCTTTGGTTTCAGTGATGTGGTGTCAAATGCCGTTTTAGGCTAAAAACGTGCCATCTTTTCCCATGAAACTGGTTATATGTATGGACGCCTGACACAAAATACACACTGTCAGGCTTCAAACACCCACACAGGGCTGAACCCCGGTCCCTCTGTCTCTGCTTCACCTCTTCAACCGCAGCCCATCTAAATATGGTCAGACTTATGGTTCACACACTGGCTGTGGTTCAGAGAGTGAATATATGGAGGCAGCGCAGATTATCGGTTTGCGAGGCTGTCCCGTAACTGGTCACGTTTGCTTGTTCTGCTAAAATACATTAAATTAAAGGCGTGTGTATATAAATATATGTTTGTGTGTCTTTGGGTACACAGCATGGCAATTTAAATGAAGCAGGAAGCACAGATTTCTGATGCTGTCAGTTACTGTCAGGCAAGGTCTATCCAGATTAAAAAAAAAGAAAAAAAAAAAAAAAAGAATAGATTTTTTCCTTGAGAACAAATGCAGATATATTTTTGGAACTAAGTGGACAGGCTGCTCCAGCAGGAACCTGAGCCTACGTCAGTGCATGAGTTGCTGACGTCTTAACAAGTATGTTTGCTGTTCTCCTGACATCACTGTATTGACCGAGAAGGATGCAGAACAGGTATTCGTGCCACACAGGCTCACACACAAAGAGCTCATAGGCCTCAAACAGCTGTCGATGTATCCATGCCTATAAATACTGTCTTTAGGGTGGGGAAATTCATTATCTCTACACGTGAGGCAGGTTGCCGTCGTCAGTCACATCACCTTTGCTCCTTCCAATGCCAAGTTCAAAAGATTTCCCTGATGTCAGAGGAGAACATTTCGAGAGTCTAAAAGACGTTCCTAAAGCAGCATGACAAGTTATGACTGACAAGCCACATAAATAAAAAGATTATTTGAATTCCAACGAACACCACATCTATCTGTGTTTAGCTATCGAGACGAATAGAAGCTGATTTGAACCTGATTAAAACGACAGGCTGGGATCTGAGGGTTAAATGTATTGTGGGTCCATTCATGTGCACGCTAGTTTGAGATCATCATAACCATATTTCTGTAAATCCTAGCCGATACAGAAGCACATTTCGAATTGTCTCAATTAGTTGTCTGTCATTCTGATGAATACAGGAAGCTTGGTTCCACACTGGGAAGGCTAGTGTTGGGTTAGTTACTCAAAGTAAACAGTTTAATCCTCATTACTCATGTCAGCAGTAAAATTAGTACTCCTTATTCCCTGGAGAAGTCATAGGCAAATTCATATGGTTGCAAACAAGTTTTCTTTAGCATACATTGCCTTGAATACATCCACACTATTCTGCTGGCTAGTGCATTTACTTGAACTGAGACCTCTGAATTTCTGTCTTGTAAATCCTATGGCATCAACTCAGGAAAAAAAATATGCTCTTTTCTTAGGTTCTCCCTGAGGAGAAAAATGCAGAGTTTCTTCTTCTTGTGAGCATTCCTTTAACCTGACACACGATGACGTCACAGGTCTGAAACCCTAAGCTCTGGGCTCCCCTGAATGCAACATTAGCTGCATCAGAGTACAACGATGTGGATGTACACAAGGTAATATGTTATCGTAAATGCTACAAAAAAAAAAAAAAAAAAAAAAAAATCTGTTTCCACAAAGGACATTTTTAAATGTTTTTGAAGCCGGAAATGAGTGAATGATGATGAATGATGAATTTTTTAATATATGGTCTGAGCTGAAAAACACCAAACATATCCTTTAATGTTGATTTGAACAATTCATCCACTATTTGGATATGTATGTATGTAATGATGCATTACTTGTATTCTTCGTATACACCGGGTTGAACAACATAAATGGTTATAAAATGAAATAAGAATTCATCCTGGTTGGCTTGGAGATAAAAATTACATTAACGGCATGAAGTAGCTGACTGCAGTATCAGCTGATGTTATGGAGCAACATCATGTTCCTTCAGATACTGCAGCCTCTGACGGAGCCCTCCTCCGGCTCGGCTCATCACTCATTCACATTGTGAAATGCATATTTTCATGCGAATCACTTGTGGTTAATTCACTAAAATGTCAGCAAAGCACGTTCTGCTGGTATACAGAGGCAGGGACTCCACCTTCATACCAATATAATGCTGTTAGCCTATATCAAAACCTGAAGAACTGGATTACTATAGCAACCTAATTAGACAAATGAGAGAGCAAGAGATGGGAGTAACCGACATCAAAAGAACTAGTGGCGCCAGTGTTGGGGCCCAAAAGTTGCACTTGAACACACCACAAAGACCACAGCCAACAGCCAACTGGGATATACGTCGTCAGCCATTTGGTCTTTTAGTTGTGGAAGAAGAAACGAAGAAAATAATTGTTTCGCTAAGCTGAACAGCCAATCAGAGAGCTCTCTCTTACTGACTGATTCAACAGGGGTCCCACTAGGGCCAACGGTGCAGGACACCCTGCAAAAACTAGGCGCTCACCGACGGCTAAACACCAGCCAGCGGCCGGACATCGGCTTAATGTGGCTTGGCCTTTAATGATGAAAGAGCCAGGCATTTGGTTGAGGAACACACACACACACACACACGCACACACACATGCACATACACACAGCCCCCGAGTGCACTGCAACTGAGAACAGTTTACATTGTTGTGAGGAATTCCATGTCAACAAACTCTAGGGAGAGAAAGTGAGAGTGTGTGTGTTTGTGAGTGTGTGTGTGTGTGTGTGTGTGTGTGTATGTGCCCCAAGGAATGAGGAGAGGGGGCACAGCCAGGGAATTGGAACAAAGACACCAGTCTGTTCTCATGCCATCTGAGAGATTCAACCTTTCCTTCTCTCTCCACACGTCTCTTCAATACCACACAGTCTTGCTCTCTCTCTCCCTCTCTCTCTCACACACACACACACACACACACACACACACACACACACATACACAGAACAGTACTGTTGGTCCACACATGCATGCATGTACACACCCTCACCTACACACACGTTCACACGCCATGAATAACTCCACTATTCATGCTTTACTAAACACAGAATATTCACGGGGGGAACAGGTACATTATAACATTCTTTCATGACACAAGCTGGCCTGTGTGTGTGTATGTGTGTGTGTGTGTGTGCAGGAGGTCAGTCCTAATTCTAATTTTGAGAAAGGGTAAAGTCCCAGGACGGAGTCGTGAATGAGATGCATTCTTCTCTCCCTTAAAAAAAATACCACTGATGTGCCCTTGAGCAAGGCTTCGAGCTCCTAACCTGCACCGGTGGAGCTGGCAAACAGTGCGAGCAGTGAAATCAAGAGTTCGCTGGGTCTAATTTACAACAGCCCTACTTCACAGCAGCCAGTTTGACATGAAATAGCTGGCAAACACGTGGGTCACTGATGACATTAAGGTTCTGTATCATGGAAGTGGCTGTGAGCCTCAGCATGAGCACCACCAGGGCCCTGACTCTGAACCGTAATTAGTTAATTGAGGAGAGCAATTACCTGTGAATGCCAGTTCAAAAAGGCATGCTATTTTTGCCACCTATCATATTATGCAAATCAAGAGTTGGCTATGTATAATTTAATTTTTTAATTACTTGCCATTACATTTAAGATCTGCTAAAAATTTGAATTCTGTCACTTATGAAATAATACCAGTTGCTGACTACTATTAAAAATAGTTCATGCTACAGAGTTAGAATGCAGCAGCAAAGCTTGTGATGTACCGGGGACATGTGCATGATTTGGGTGTTTTGTTCTCAATATCTACCGTCAGGTTTACAAGCAGGTCTATTTCCCCCCAAAATTGTAGGATATTCCCACAAAGGACAATAGGATTATGAAATAAAAACAGCAACAAAAGAGGTAATGTGTAGCTCACCACCCTGGTCTTTGGTTTAGTATAGCCCCAGGGACTGTTTAATGAATGCAAACCACAGCTTGAACCACTGTGAGGCTTTAGAGGCACAAGTCATCACCTGTCTCTAAGGTTTACCTGGAGCAGCTAAATATCAGTGTGTGTGTGTGTGTGTGTGTGTGTGTGTGTGTGTGTGCAAAGTCTCAGTCTCAGTCTCAGTAGGGCGATGGTGTCTGATTCCCATCCTGCAAGCCAGCTGGATTTTCCCCTGTAAACCCAATCGCTCCTCCCACCCCTCAACACACACACACACACACTCACATACACATGCACAGAGTCAATTCTACTCACTTACGCTCACATATGCTTGAACCAAGTCTCTCTCCACCCCCAAAACACACATACACATGCTCCCTTGGCCCATGCGTCTATACCCAAAAAGCCATATGGCTGGAACACACACCTCCAGTTGCATAACTGAAAACACAAGCCCCTGCAAAAGCATGCTGTGTGTGTATGAGGCAGCCTTGCGGGGAGATCAACAGCGTTTCAGTTGCATCAGACACGCGCAGCAAAAAAAGTGACTGGCATGCCTGGTAAACCCATGTAAATGAAATAAAACCCTCAACATTCACTTTTTAGGGGGCATCACAACAAAATGATGTGCATGTGAACTTTTTATTTAGTCCTGAATTGCATGTCTACCTTGCGTGTCATGGAGTAGTGAGAGTGAAGCTTACGATGGGAAGAGACTTGTTTGCACGTTTTATAACCGGGATCATTCCAAGTGACTTTAACTGTACTGGAGTTAAGCCAAACCTCATCTTCTTCACTCTGAGAACCGCTGCTCTGTACATTTAATAGCAGGAACACTGGGTCCTTTTTTAAATCAAAGATGTTTCATGCAATAAAATGACAATTAACAGAAAAATATAACAATAAACTGCAAAATGTTTCTCATGGACTTGCAGTAGATTGGCTAGATAGGCTGTGATGTGAAGGCCTAAATCTGTAGAAACAGCTTTACCACTGCAACCCAAGGGCTCTAATTTGTACCCCATGCATATTTATAGAAACTTAGATAAGTGGCTGCTGGGCAAAGAGGACTTGAAGTAAAAAATTTTGTTGAATTCGGTTCAAAAATACTGCCTCAAAATAAATTTAAAAAATAAATAAATCGAGTTTTATGTCTGTTTAATGAGGTGGGTTGATCTTCCACCACTCCCCACAGCTCCAAATCAGAAGGGATTTTAATCTTTTTACTTTTTATTGTCATATGTATTGGTCAGTGACTTGCTCTGTTCAACACTCGGAGAACATCCCATTGTTCTTTAAATGCACTTTCGCACTTTTTTTTTATTTTTTGTTTTTAAATAGCCCTGGTGAAACTGTATACCTGCATCCTGGACCCCAAGGCTCAACTAGTGAATGGAGAGCAGGGAGCGCAACTAACTAAACCGGATCAGCTCTGACACACACACACACACACACACACACACACACACACACACACACACACACACACACACACTAAACAGATTAGCCCCCCCTTCTCGTATTATGCCTCATCAAAGTGAGATAAGGGTGATTATTATCATATGTGAAGCTGCAGGGGCACAGCTAGGCCCTAATCGACCAATAACAAGCCTTGATTCATTATTTCCAATCACTGATCGATAACTTACGGTGCTGTACAGGACTGAGTCGTTTTCCCCGGCCTCAGACAGCTCACTGAGGTTTCTGTCCCAGTGTAGAAACGATTCACTATTGTCCAGGATTTCCATGCTTCTGCTCCACACAGACTGTGGCCTTTAACGATGCGTGGCTTCGACAGCAAAACAAAAACGACACTCTGAGGCAATGCAATCAAGCCTGGGAAGCCAAAACTCCTTCAAAGTCAGATCAGGCGCCGCACGGCTGGGTCAGGATCCTCCAACTCCACGGGGAGAAAGAAAAAGTTATTAACAAGTTGTGTGGAGAGGGGGAAAGGCCGACGCGGATGTGTAGAAATGCCCCTTAAACGCGCGGAGGACTGGGCTGTGTTGTGTCTGGGAGTGAGGCGCGCAGTCGGCTCCGGGATGCGTCTTGTTTATTCTCGCCTCGGTTCAGGGTCCTGCACAGTTTCCCAGCCCCTCTTTTCTTTTCTCTCCTGATGGGAGGCTCTTTCTCCAAGCCAGACACACTGGAATTTATGGGCGGAGACACACACAGAGAGAGAGAGAGAGACACACACAGAGAGAGAGAGAGAGAGAGAGAGAGAGAGAGAGAGAGAGAGAGAGAGAGACAGACAGAAAGACTGTGTATTTAGAAAGAGAGAGAGAGGCTTATGATCCATATTATATATTACATTGGGATGTCATATTCATGTTGAAATACACAGCCATTGTAAGAGTTATAATTTGTGACCATCAACATTTTAGTAGCGACAGTTGCCTTTTATTTAACGTGAATGATAAAAAGAACTTCCTGTTCTTAATTTCAAATAAAACGATATTTTACGCTTTGTGCTGTTGGGATCAAATCAGTGATTTACTAATAAATAAAGAGGAGGTGAACTGCTGTTTGACATCCAGTTTGTGGTTATTATGAGGTGAATTTTTGTTCATGTATGTGAGGGGAATGGATCGTGTTCCCTGGATAGAATGCACTACAAAACACAAATCCTTAAGTATGTTCATAGTTTTTTTTTATTATTATTATTTTTATTATTGTTTTATTTATCTTATAGTTCCTTTGAACATACACCGTAATAGGTTCCTTATTCATGATTGAAACCTTTTATTCAACATGAAATTCAGTAGGAAATCAAAATGATACTCCTCAGAATTTCTTCTCTCTATGTAAAAATCATCTTTTCAGGTGCTGAGCTCTTGAAAAACCCAGGATTTCAAAATTAAGGTGTACATTTCTAGAGGAAATTCAGCTTATTATTAATTAATTAATTAAATCTCAGGGTCCAATTACTTTAAATTCAGGGATCCTGCTTCGTTGTGTTTATTATAAACATGCTCCTACATTCTCTGCTATATCTTGGTGTTTTTAAGCATTACATTTACAGCCTATAAATTACAACGCACAATACAACAACATACAGTTTTTTTGTTTTTTTTTTAGACTTTAATTTGGCTTCACTCTGTTAGGCTAAAAAGTAAAAGCCTCTAGTTATGGAGGTTTGATGCAGATTCAACTTAAGAATATCCTTATGAAGAGATTTAACTAATACTCAGTAATGGATGCAAATGTAAAGTAGAATGCCTCTGTCAAAACATATAAAAGTAAAAGAAAAGTATAAAACAAATAGCAGATGCATACAAAAGCAACCTAATTACAATAAGGAGAGTAACTGTGACTCATTATTTGATCCTTGCCTGGACTTCTCCTTTGCTTTTCTGAACATTAAATGTTGTATGCTTTTATTGTCAAGCCCCACAGACCTGTCTCTCTGCCTAATTGTGAGAACTTGACGCAGCTTCTCTGAGCTGAATCCACAGGTTTCCTCAGCTCCAAGTCCCGCCCATATCCATCGGACTGGCCAATCAGACACACTTCCCTATTCAAACTCTCCAAACGCGTTTCCTCAGAGTGACAGCGGCGTTGGCCATTCAGCTGGGCCTCACCTCCTGGGCTTTAAAGTGAAAAGCAAATCATCCAGTGGAGAAAGGCTTCGACACTTCCTGTGGCCAATCACTTAAGGCCAAGAATACCTCTCATCAGGGCCCGCCTCCTTGGACAGAGACGTAGCCAATCAGCGGCCACTAATGAAAAGCATAACAACTTCAGTCACACATGAACTCTCACTGTGAGACTTGCTTTCATGCAAAAGTCACTGCCTTTGACCTCTCTTTTAAAACTTTTCCTTTTCCTTTTATTACTTCAGATGCATGTTTAAGCTGCTTTCTCCTCCTCCATTTAACAATTTGTACCCCGTGTAAAACTTTATAGAGCTCATACATCTCCTAAAGAAGTCAGATTAGCTTTTTTCCTCTGCATGGTATCTTCTGGTTTATTAGTTTCTGCTCCCGGTGGGTCTAATAACTTAAACTTCAAAGGACAGCCTATAGCTCTGGGAACTGAAGCAAAGTTCATTTAAACAGTGACCGCATTTAAACAATATGTGCCATACATGGAGTATAAAAACTGCAGAGAAACATACTGTGGGAAAAAAAGGTTTATTAACACAACTGTTAAAGACTGAGCTGGATGAACCAACAGTTGCAGCTTCACAGTCCTGAAAGAACAAGAGAGCATCTGGTTGCCATCGAGGAAGGAAATGAAAAGAGATAAGGGTGATAATCGAGGATGATACAATCTCCCTTCAGAGCGCAGGAGAGCCAGAGGCAGATATGAAGAGAGAGACGCCAGGACGGGTACCAATGAAACAGAGATTCACTTTGGGCTGCAAAAAGATAAAATAAAAGACTGCTAAGGCGTGGGTGACACCTCAGCAATCCAGACTGATCAGTTTACTTAACAGGGACAAGGAACAGATTATTTGTCAATACCAAAATGTGTTTTAATAATGGCGCATTAGTCAGGGATGTGTTTGGGAAAACAAGAACATAGAAACATTGAATGTATCATTACAGATGAAATGAAATGATGTATGAATGTATGTATGAACAGTGCCATAAGCATTAGTTTCTCTATCAGATATTTTAGGATTAATTTTTGAGAAGTATAATTTCAGTTGTGTGCATGTTTCCCTGGTTTTGAACAGCACACACACGATGTTTGAATGACGTGAGGTTTTTCTGTACCAAAGTGTGATAAAGACAGCTGACATGAGGGGGGAGGGGATTTCTGAAACGGTCATTCAGAAATCAAGTCAGCCTCATTTTGACAACTCTGAATTTTTTTTTTTTTTTTTACATAATATTTGGGCTTTATTACCTTAAAGGTCAAATAGGCCAAAAACTAATAGACACTTTCACCAGATACTAGCTTATTTGTCAAGTGGTGTGTCCACCTCTGAGGTCGTTTGGTTCATTTGTCACAGAAAGACGCCTTATCTGGCATATTGAGGGACACCAAAACTTCATTCCTTAAATAATAAATGCAGAGTAGATATTTTAACTGGCAGTAAAGGAAAACAGCAGCAAATTTTTACCATGATCCGTACACACGTTGTCCTTAATGGGGCTGCAACTTATCACCATGAGTAGTGAGCAGCATCCCACTTCAGAGCTATGAAATATGAGAAACAGTTTGAGGCAAGCTGGCACTATTTTTGTCACTTGAAACCCACCACGTTATTAAGAGCAGTTTTATCCTGCTGGCATAAATGTCTATTCCCGTCACCTCAAAAAGTTATCCATGTTACACTGCTCTGACAATGCATTTCCAAACCAGGCAAATTCTGTCCAACCTGCCTCCAGTCCAACATTATTTCCATACAGAAAATACAACGTACACACAAAAAGGATATATGTCTATATAATGATCATATTAACACAGCATAATCACAACCTAAAAAATAGGTGTGTATACAGTATGAGCTGGCTGTTTATCTGTATACTCTTAATGCCTACAGCACTAAGTTGTTGTTGTTGTTTTTTTCCCTACCAGTAGGGGGAGCCATGGTCGTATTTAATCAGTGTATTACATTATATTCTGTCCTCCTCCTAAACGTAGATCCTCCGTTTGGTGGAATCTGGGTCCTCAGTCTTTTTTTGTATAATCATAAGAGAATAGTTGTACAAAAGAAGTCATCCTCCTCTCCTGGACAGGAAGGAAACGCCCCTCAGGTTCTGTCTCGGATGTTGTCGCTCAGGAAGATGATGTTGTCTGGAAAAGACAACAAGGGGGGAGATGTGGGTGTTAGGGTGCTATAGATGGGTAGTACCGTGCGTGTATGTCTGTGTGTGTGTGTCTGTGTATTCTCTGACCTGCGATTATGGTGGTAGCCTGGCGTCTGACTTGGTTCTTGTCCACATACTCTCCATAGTCCAGTTTCCCCTCCACTAGGATTCTAGACCTGCAACAAGCACCCAGCAGTAAGACCAAGCTAGTGTGTGTGTATATGTGTGAATGTGTGCTTTTGTGCGGGATGGGATTTGGGCAGTGGGGGGGGGGGGGCCGTACCCTTTCTTGACATACTGGTAGGCCACGTCTCTCAAACCAGGTTTGAACACTGACACTCGATGCCATGTCGTTTTCTGACTGACGTCCCCTAGAGTCAGAAAACAGCTCGTGACACACTGAAGAAGTGGATACAGCAATCAGCCTCACTCCCAGTCATTCACACAGCCTTTACATCAGCAGCTCTCAACCTGGGCTCCGGGAACCCCCATGGGCCCTTGATGGGGTAAATATTTTGATTTCACTATAATGTCTATGATTAGAGGATTTTCCAATGAGAGCTTATAATCCATAAAAAAAAAAAAGTTCATTCATTGGCATAAAACGGTATGTTGTTGAAACAGCGACATCTGTTGGTCATCGTTGATATTGCAACTTCATTTTGTGTGAGCTAAGATAACCATTACAAATTTAACCATTTTAATTGAAAATATGAATAAGTCTGTTTCTTTACCCACTGTGAGCCATGTCTGCACTCCCTCCCTGCCTTCTCTGCGACACTTGTCTAGTCTACAAGTACTTTTCAAAAAGTACCAACTAATTGATTTATTTTACAGATTGCAAACGTCAAGTATGTGCAGTATTTAGTTAGTCAGCCACAAATAATCAGCTTCCTTTGAGCTGAAGGGCAAGAGCAGATTATTTTTCCGGAGAGATGATGAGAAAAAAGCAGACAGTTAAAAGGCCACCCTGGCACTTTGACTAGCAGATAACCCTGACTGGAGAAATCGTTCCAGTGTGGCGTGGGAGGATGTTACTAAACAGCTGCAGCGGTGTCACTCTATAAAACCTGAAAGTGAAACCTGTCTCACTTTCACACCTGATAAAAAAAAAGATCTTTAAAATACTTTTTCAATGGAAAGTTTTAGTGTCACCTGTGCCAGAAGGCTGTAAGACAACATCACTAACTGGCAGCTACATTCCAGAGAAGTCATAATAAATCTTCTCAAATGCATGAATCACGGGTAAAACGGAGTGTCTGCGTCCTACCTGTGGTGCTCATCTCGCCATCCCCAGAGCGCCACATCTCATTGGTTGCTAATGAGAAGATAGTGACTGGGTTCCGCCCCTCCACCTGTCTCATCACGGGGTCCTGACCCACTCGGCCCAACAGCTGCACACGATTTATCGCTGCAAGAACCCACACACACACACACACACACACACACACACACACACACACACACACACACACACACACACACACACACACACACACACACACACACACACACCATTAGGGTCAGACTGATATACTGCCTTGCAATTTTAATAACAATTGTGCAAATATCTAATTTACAACATGATATACTTAACGAGATAATCTAAAGACTTAACAGTTAATCAATTACTCATTCTCTCTCTATGTACTTACATCTCTCTAGGATGAGGCTGGCATCTGTGCTCCTGTGTCTGACCAGCTGTCTACAAATCTGTGGAGGCAAAAACCAATTCAGCCAAATAGCTATTAAAATATTTTGCGTAACATTACCAGCAGGCTGAGAGTGTTCAACAAACTTTCATACTCCTGCATTCTTGCTGACATAATTTTTATTTTTTTTTACGCATTACAGTTAAGTAGTTCAAAATCTTATGGATACAAAGAAAAAGAAAAAAAAAATGTGTGTGTGTTATGTACACAGTAGCCACATAGAATTTGAATTAATTGCAGAAAATGATTAACAGTCAATGATTTGCAACATTTCCGAGACATCCAACCGTTCAGCGTGCAGGAGTGTCTTTTCTCTTTGAATAAATCTCACTTAAAAACACAGCAATAATCATAACAGAAATATGGCACAGTAATAAGTGATCACTCCTCACCTGGGCTGAGGCACTTCTCAACATCTTCTCTACTCTGAGTGAAGCAGCAGGTGAGAAAGTTGCAGATAATTTACCAGGAAAACACAAAAGGCAGAAGAGAAGCAGAACAGCATCATGAGAAATGAATGACAGTTAGTGTTCTATCTACAAATTATATCACTGAGGGACATTATTCATATTTACAAGTAGGAAAAACAGCTGGCAGGCGTGAATGTGTGTAAAGCTTCTAACTGTATTCATTGTGTATGGAATGCACTTTATAATCCAACTGTTTTTTCTATCTTTATTGTATACATTTGATGCGACATGTGCATCAAATGTACCAGACTCCATTTAAAAAATCTAGCATTTTTAAATCGCCTTATTTACATAGGCTCAACACCAGGTAGAAGATTATGTGAGATGTTTTACTAATCAGCTGAATCCCCTCTTCACTTCGGCGTACAACAATACTCAACACAATGTTTACTTCCCTAAAATATGGAGTCTGAAATTTCCTCTTCTGCCGAAATAGAAGGTGACAGCATCAGCATTTTTGGTTAAAACAGCGCGTGGAGGATCGTTTGGTGACGCCGAATTTAGCCGAAGACCAACGCCATTGTTAAAACAGCCCGAGAGGTGCTCCAAATGGGCATATGTGCTAATAAATAAAGTAGTATAAGAAAAGATACAATAGTTTCTAAGAAGAGAGGTCTCCACAAGAGAGAGCGAGATGTATATGGTCTTTGCAACACAGCTGCAATGAGGCTGGAGTAGACTCCCGCCATTGGCAGTGAAAATACAACAACCCGCAGAGTGATAACCAGTCCCCTTGACATGTTTTGCTCTACATAGTAAGTGAGACGCGGAGGAGCCGCGCCGTGCCGGGAGAGAGAAGTGACAGCTTGAGCGAAAACAGAAGAAATACATGTGATAAAACTTACAAGGTGCAGGACTTCACAAAAGACTTTGGTAACCTCACGCTGTTTCCGTTCCGTCTCCGATACACCTCCGACCTTCTCCAGGAGGACGCTAAAGGTTCCGCGTTGAATCTGGCGTCACCCGTCGTCCTCCTCCTCCTTTTCTTCTTCATTTATTTTGGGATTATCCTTTGTATATTTTTTTGTCAGCGGGTGCCATTCATAAAATGCAACCTATTTATTTCACTGCTGCTAATAATCCCCTACTGTCCATCCAAAATCATATATTTTTTAACTTCAGACTTCATACTACTTACTCATCTGAATCTCATCAGCACATCCAGTCTGTTGCATTGGATTATAAATCTATAAATTAGGACTGACAGGTTGAGACAGAATAATAGACTTTGTGGCTGAACACCACAAACAGTTGTGTGATGTTGTTTTAGGGTGATTATGGGTCAAAATGTATTATTTACCGTCCTATATATATTGAAATGTATTATATTTTCAAGATTATGGCCTATTTTTGTTCTTGTATGTGAAACCTCGTACATGCATTGTTTTCTCTTCCTTGTGTGCATAACCTGGAAGAGTGTCTTTGTTATAAAAGATGTATGTACGTGGGTATAATAAATGATCAATATCATTGTCATTGGGGTAATAGGTGGGGTGTTGTTGGGGAGGAGATTTTATTTTAATACTGTTGTTATTATTAAAGACGACAAAATAATCTAAATAAATAATCTAATATAAAGAATTAAGAAATAGAATTACACCTACCAAGGTCTGTGATGCAGAAATAACTTGGATTTCTAACTGAGTGCATGAGTACATAGTCTCCCATATGGTCTAGCGGTTAGGATTCCTGGTTTTCACCCAGGCGGCCCGGGTTCGACTCCCGGTATGGGAACTCACTTTTCCCGAAATTTCGTTGGGCAATTTGTAGATTGACAACAAAGGCTTCTTGAGTGTAGTAGCCTGCTGGAATTTGTTCCTGCAGTTCCATGAAGCACCACGGGGTGGCGACATAAACAGATGAAAACATTTGGACGAGGTAGCGCACTTTTGCTAAACTTGCAATAGGATGGAGTGTAAACATGAAGTGAAAAGTGCACAGTGAAAAGGTGAGGAGCAAGGTCCAATTTCTGTACTTGTCATGCACCAGATAAGACATGCGGAGCTGAAGTGATGCAGCCGACTCCTCTAGTGTTCATGAAAGTATTTGGGGGTTTATATTGTCCTAATATTTGTGGGGGAAACATGCATATCTCAGGGTTTGCAGCTGGGCATCTACTTTCTATGTTTTATCAATCATTTCTACCTGTTGCACATTGTCAGCAGAAGTTGTGTTGTCTAGTTACATGTGAGAAAGAGCCAGCGGGGTGCGCGCATTTCCAAGAGCGCACAGTTGCGCGCTGGTAGGCTGGGAGGAGCCGGTGGTGGGATGCGGACTTGAGCAGGACAACTCCCTCTGCTTCTGACTTTTACATTTCACACACTGCCTCAGCTCCCATCCACAACACCTACAGAAGCGGTGTCAATGATCCACTCATGGAAATGTTGATCATTCACATAGCTGCTATTTTGGGTGAGTTTCCCCTTTTTTTCTTCATCCATTTGTTTCTTTACAAGGGCTGCTTAGGTGCAAAGTAATCAGTTTGCCGCATGGAATTTCATTTTCTGCTGCTGCCAATATGTTCTCGCTCTGCAGCAACAGCACGTTTAATGAAAGCCATATGCAAACCAGCATTCACTGTATTCCTGACATTTTATGAGAACAGTTCATTAAAGGTAAGCCTGAGAAACACTCCGCTCCCTGAGGTTGTAGCCTACACCGTGTGGAGCACAGTCTCGACACAACTTTTATGACCAGCAGATGACAACTAAACAAACCCATCCTTGCAGTCAGTGCCAGTTTGTCAAGCGCTGCGCACAACCACAATCTCTGGATTTGATAGACAGTGAATCCATGTGATTTTAATCAAATGTTCGAGGGCTGGGAGCTGGGAGGCAAATAAAAGGCATCATTGTGAAGGTAGCTTTAATCGACAGATGGGCTTTAAAAAGGCACTTGTAAATGGGTTTCTATCCCACAGAAGGCACAGTGTTACAACAGCATTAGATCCTGTGCCATGACCAGTAGCATCTCATTAAAAATGGTTTTCACCCCCGCAGCCCTCGGGTGTCAGGTCGGGGCGTCGGTGCCAGACTTCGGGGATGTTTGCACCGAGGGCAGCTGCTACCCCGCCACAGGAGACCTGCTGATCGGCCGGGCGCACAAACTCACCGCCTCCTCCACCTGCGGCCTGGAGCAGCCGGAGCGCTTCTGCATTGTCGGACATCTGGAGGTAAAGAAAACTGGCACCCTGCAGCACCAGGGGGAATAACCTTTCTAAGCTCCTCCCCAACATACACCAGATTAAAATATGTTTCAATCCTGTCAATAATTGTGTTAAAGTTCATTTCGACTAACGGAGTTCAAATTGCATCATGTGTGTTTTTTTTTTTTTTTTTTTTTTTTATCACCATGTTGTGGAGCTAAACGATCCAGCAAAACTCTCCAGATGTTTGTGAGCTTTGATTGAAATTATGAGGTTTATCTAGAGGGCATACACTGAACATTATCATACATACTTATGTAAATAATCAATCCATATTAACAGTATAGGGTGCAAATGTATTAGCCTGCTGAAGAGGTATGAATAAATCTGATTGTACACAGATATGCCTACAAGTGAAAAGCACGTGCATTCATTCAGAGATGTGACATACTTCACGTTGAGGGTAGCAGACATAGAGATAGACATACACAGATAGACCGGCATGTGATTAAGGGAAGACTTTTAAATGCCTCTGTTGGCTGATGCAGCTTGTGGCCAACACAACTGTGCTATTCATCTGTTATCACCAACATTAATTGACTTTTCTAGTCCTATATTTACATGTAAAGTCAATGTAACACGCCTGGAAGCCTGGAATCACAAGGTTTTTACTCCACCATACTCATCTATCACGCTTCTCATAACAAACATCCAGAAAATGCAACAAACAGCCAGAAGCAGGACTCACACTAGCTGGAGCACAGATGCTGTCTAACCCTGCCTTGCATGCATGATCATAACACACATCTTTGCACTGAACATGCAAGCCACACGGCACACATGGAAAATGTGGTAACCATGACATCGAGCTTACACAACACAAAACATGATAGCACTGAACAATATGAGCTCTTTCATGTCATTTGTTGGGGAATGGCTTGTCATATGGTCTGGAATAAAATAGCTTTTCAGTGCAGTTCACAGAAAACGGGTCAGGTCTCTCTCCCAGACAGAATCTACTGAAGTCATCATCATAAAAAGAGTCGCAGTGAAAATGGTGTTTTTGTGACAGTGACAGTGACGGATCTTGTGGGATTCTTGCAAGTGAAAAGAAGCAGTTGACATCAGCGTGGGGGGTCGACTCCCTCTTAAAGTGAAGTAGAGTTTAGCCTGGCAGAGTTACTGTAATATGACCTGCTTTATGTTAAGTGTAACGTCAGGCAAAACCACCAAAAACAAATGACCTAATCTTAAAATTTGTCACGTATCATCAGCACCAGATTACACTGTGTGTGAGAGAGAGTGTGTGCACATACAGAAGATGTGCTGGGTGTGAGAAAAGAGACTGTCTGGTGTCTTGATGAGTAGGAGGGCTGGCATTCCCCTCCACAATAAGCGCTGTGTGCCGCACAATCCCTGCCCTGTGTGCATGTGATGAGGGGGCGAGGTAGGCCAAGCGATGGGGATATATAATCTGTCTTTATCAAAGACCCTTTGGCGAGTTCTGCTCGTCAAAGGCTTTGTTTGAATGGTGGCCTTATGAAATTAGGGGCCTCTCTGAGACTGGGATGAGCACAGGCCCACAGTGCGAGCAGCAGCAGATGAGAGGGGGCGGAAGTCGGCCCTCGTAGTAGCAGACATTTCTTAGAAACATCGCTAAGTGGAACCGCTTCGCCCTGCCAGGGGGGGTCACATTTCAACACAGCCAAACTTGGCCGAGTTGCGGTGAAATTGAGAAACAGCTCTTGTTTATTCACATTCCCCAATACCTTGAGATTTGAATGAGTGTGTGCAAGCCTGACAAGTGTGTGTATGTGTGTGTGTGTGTTTGTGTGCATGTATGGGAACCAGAGTATAGCTCGCGCAGATGCCAAAACATCTGGAGCGCAGGCCGGGCCTCTGCTGTTGACAAGTGAAGTGAGCAATCTATTAGTCAGACTGCAGAGAACAGGCGCTAACACAATATAGACATGGCTGATTTTTAATTGATTTGCTTGAATGCTTTCTCTGCTGCTTCTGTCCATCAGGAGGATACAAAATGTTTTGTGTGCGACTCCAGGCAGATGTACGACGAGCACAGCAATCCCATCAGCCACACCATCGAGAACGTGGTCACCACCTTCGCCCCCAACCGCCTCAAGACCTGGTGGCAGTCGGAGAACGGTGAGAGACACAGAGCACGCGTGAGAAACTGGAGGGAGAGAGAGAGAGAGTGTGTGCGTTAGTGTTTTCTTGAATTAGAGAGTGAGATTCCTGTTCCTTCCTGGTTTTAAGTGAGCGAAGAGCAACGCATAGTGTGTGAGTGTGTGCCGAGCCTGTTCTCATGGGAACAGAGGTCGGTAATGACTAGACAGGAGATCACAGGGGCCACTCGGAGCAGCCAATCTCAGCAGGCCTGGTGGGCGGGGCTTACAGGTGTGCTGAGGAGAACAGGTGTGCCCATAACAAACAGATGTGTGTCATCACTGGAACACTGACACAGACCTTGAGATTGAAAAAAAAGGGGAAAAAAAAAAAAAAACTGGGATCTGCCAACACCCAGAGGACTTCAAAGATCTTCCAAGTGATCCTCAGAAAAAAAAAAAACACATAAAAAGTCTAAATTTTAAGTATAATATTTTTATTATTTTTTTTAAAATATTTTTTTTAATATAATATTCTTAATATTTTGTTGCAATAAAAATTTGTACTTTTATCATAGGTGTCACTCCCACTACCAACATCTCCACAGCACAGTGTACAGATATTCAGTTCAATTCAATTCAACTTACTGTCCATGAAGGGGAATTAAACTCAAGCACATATAAAAATATAAACATAAATACACAAAAGGTCATAAAACATAGCACAAAACACAGTAACCATGCATCAAGAACATCTTCTATAGATTAAAATGCCTTGATTTTAAAAATCAATAGCATTAACGATGAACTTGGAACATGGATGGCTTTCCAAGTGGCAAATAAAATTAAAAGTTTGGAGGCGACATTGATGCAAAGGCTGAAAATGTATTCATGATAATGCAGTATGGCTATAACTGGCCAGTACGGCAATGACACTGGGACAAAAAGTGATGAGTGTCTGTGGTCTAATGCGTGTCTATTTGGTGCTCTCTGACATGCAGACACACGAGAATCGCTCTCATATGAATTGCGCAGGTTTTCCATGCACACAGCACATCATGCAGCTCTCACATTTACCGAGCTCGCCCTGTTTGCTCCCACATACATGTCATGTGTGCAGACTCGCGTTCACACACAGTGTTCCTGCAGGGTGGTGGGAAGCTGTCCGAGGTGTGAGTCATGGAGGGAGCGGGGCCAGCGGTGCAGATGGCTTTGAAATAGCAGGAAGCGGCAGGCAGGGAATAGCCTTGTTTGGGATTTCCTAATCCCACTGTATTAATCCTCGTGTTCCTTTACAGACTTTAGAATTATGATTATAGATCGATTAGACTTGCATGGACGCAGCTGACTGGTTGGTTGCGTGTGTGTGTGTGTGTGTGTGTGTGTGTGTGTGTGTAAATCTTTGAGAGAGTTGTTTGAAAGTGCTGTGGGCTGCTTTAC
>NC_044002.1:6313997-6336497 GCF_902150065.1 Myripristis murdjan
GAGCCAAAGTGTGTAACTCTGTTCTCTATTTCCTGCAGCCGCAGCACTGGGGTCTGTCCAATGACATGGATGGCTGCAGACCATGTGACTGTGACCTGGGCGGGGCCATTCACAATACGTAAGATTTAACTAATAAGATGCGATGAGATGAGATGAAATGAGATTGGATGAGAAAAGATGAGATGAGATGAGATGAGATGAGATGAGATGAGATGAGAAGAGATGAGATGAGATATGATATGATGAGATAAGATAAGATAAGATAAGATGAGATGAGATGGATGTGGTAAGACGATATTAAATGAAATGACATGAGATGGGATGAGATTTAAGAAATATGAGGTAATATGAGATGGGATGAGATTGAGTGGTTGGGATGAGACTGGATGAGATTAGATCAAATTGGATGACATGATAGAAAATGAGATGGGGCAGGATCAGACGCATGTGTCTATACCTTCTCCCATCTTGATCTCAATGTGCAGAGCTCTTACACCAGATACATTTAAATATATTTACACACTGAATTAGTCATTCAGTTATAATCAGTTATTGATTACTTTGACGAATGGCAGATTACAGTATCTTTAACAGAAGATGAACCTGTCTGTCTCTGTAGCTGTGACCCACACACAGGCCAGTGTGTGTGCAGGGAGCACATGTTTGGACGCCGCTGTGACCAGGTCGAGTCTGGCTTCTATTTCATCGCTCTGGACCACTACACCTATGAGGCAGAGGACGCCACGCATGGACCTGTGAGTGTGTGTGTGTGTGTGTGTGTGTGAGTTAGTGAGCATGTGCATGATAGTAATTTAAATCAATGTACTGGGCAGACTTTGGCCTTTTATTTAAAATCAGCTCTCGCTAAAACTGGAAAATGGCATACTCTTTCTTCCTTTCTCTCTCTCTCTCTCTCTCTCTCTCTCTCTCTCTCTCTCTCTCCCTCTCTCTCAGGGTGTGACTGTGGTTCCGAGGCGTTATCCTCTGGACCGCAGTCCGACTTGGACAGGTATGGGCTTTGTTAATGTCCCAGAAGGAGCCTATTTAGAGTTCAACATCAATAACATCCCCGAGTCCATGGACTATGACCTGCTTATCCGTTATGAGCCACAGGTAACACTCACACACACTCACACACACTCACACACACACAAACACACACACACACACAGTAGTTCCACTTATATTTTAGGCATTTAGCTTACAGCTTAGATTCCAACACCGTCATTGCAGGCAACAATAAGAGCAAAAGGATCAATCTGTTTACTATTATCAAACTGAATTACTGTCAAAGGCTACTATAGATAAGAGAGCCACATCTACTGATCCCACTTGTAACCCTCTTGCTGAAGTCTCATTCCCTCGTCTGGCTGGTTTTATGTGTCTGCAGCTGCCGGAGCAGTGGGAGCAGGTGAGCGTGAGGGTGGAGCGACCCCTCAGCCCGCCCAACTACTCCGGTCAATGTGGCAACACCATCCAGAGCGGAGACCAGCAGTCTGTCTCCCTGCCTCCTGGATCTCGGTAATTTGTCTGCCTGCTTGGTTCTGTGTGTGCGTCCAGCTCACGTTCACAGATTTCCGAGTAAAATGTGTGTGTTGTGTCTCAGACATGTGGTGCTGCTGAGGCCGGTGTGTTTGGAGAAAGGACTGAACTACACTGTGCGCCTCAGTCTGCCTCTCTACTCGTCAGTCAGTGACGTCCAGAGCCCGTACACACTCATCGACTCTGTGAGTTGAACACACACTCACAAAAACAGACTTGGAGCATACCAGATTCATTGCAGCTCCCTTGTCTGCTGTCTGCATGATTGTCAGGGGAGAGGTCTGTGTTTTCATGATGGTGGCTACAGTCTGACCCCCCCGTCTTCTCTGTAGTTGGTGCTGATGCCCCGGGTCAGGGAGCTGGACATGTTTGAGGGGACGGCCGGTGAAGGAGCGTGGGATACGTTCCAGCGCTACCGCTGTCTGGAGAGCAGCCAGAGCGTGGTGAAGAGCCCCATGACCGACATCTGTAACGACTACATCTTCAGCGTTTCTGCACTGCTGCACCAGGGAGCCATGGGTATGCAGGAGTGTGTGTGTGTGTGTGTGTGTGTGTGTGTGTGTATGTGTGTCCGTTTGACTGGGTATGTGTGCTCTTTAATGTCCAAATCCATGTTTATGTTCTGGCTATAAAAATATTCACCCTTTTGACTTTCTGCACATTATCTTCATTAGTTAGGATTAGTTCATTTATTTTGGATCAAGCTGTCATTTCTGTTGAAGTGGAGCAGAAAGTCAGGACATTTATGTTAACTGTGAATAACTGTGAATAAAATTCACTTTAATTCTTTTTATTTTTAAATTTGGAGGAGAATATTTAGCATTTTTTTCTTACTTTTTTTTAAAAAACAATTTTATGGTAGTTTTGTAGTGATTCTATGGTAGTTTTTGTAATTTAATTTTAGATATATATTTATAATAATTTTGATCATAATATTCTGGTAACTCTCACTATTTTTTAAAACTTTTTTCTGCTCATTTATTTGCTAATTTTCTGCTTATTTTCTGGTCTTTTTCACAATTTGCATCTATCTATCTACCTATCTATCTATCTATCTATCTATCGGCTCAGTAATTTTGTGGCTTTTTTATAGTTTTTCTTTTTTCTTTTTGTTTTCTTTTTTTTGCTTGATTGTAAACACTTATAAGTTTGTGGTTTCACTGAAAAAACCTGACCCTCATATCCTTGAAATGTGACCCCCAGTATACATAAACGTACAGTGCGTGATTTTCATTTTTCTATGTCCAGATTCTTAACTGACTTCCACAGCAAAATTAAAGAAAGTACTCTGCCATTGCATTCTGTGTACTTTTATAGGTAGTGATAAGTGGATGACAATCAAAGAATGCTAAAGAGGAGAATGAAATAGTGTGAAAATAACAAGAGAGCTTGAATCAGACTCCATTCATCCATATATCTTTGCTTATCTGATGATATTTCTGTGCATAAAATATTTCAAACACCACAAATCAGACTTTGATGATCCTGTGATGATCCAGAAATCCACAGTAACTCTATTTGTGGGACAAGAAAATAATATTTCCAAATTCCTATAATTCTCTCTCTCTTTTCTGTCCTTCTCTCTCTCTCTCACCTCCCAGCATGCCAGTGTGACCCTCAGGGCTCTCTCAGCGCCGTGTGTGAGTCCAGCGGCGGCCAGTGCCAGTGTCGCCCCAACGTGGTGGGCAGGAACTGTGAGCACTGCGCCCCCGCCACCTTCCTGTTCAGCCCCGCCGGCTGCAGACGTGAGTGACAGGCAGCATCACCAATCAATAAACACACCAACCACTAATTCCAGCTGATTTATGCCCTCTCACTCTGAACACATGGCAAAATTTTTCACTTTCACTTTCTTTCTTGTTAGAATTTTTACCAGTTATTATTATCACCTCCCTGCACAGCGTGTGACTGTGACTCTCGGGGTTCGGTCAGCGCCTTCTGCCACGAGGCCACGGGCCAGTGTGAGTGTGTACCAGGGGCCACGGGGCGCCAGTGTGCCCACTGTCTGCCGGGCCACTGGGGCTTCCCGCACTGCCGCCCCTGCCAGTGTAACGGCCACAGCGACTACTGCCACCCCCAGACCGGAGAGTGCCAAGGCTGCCGGGACTTCACCATGGGACACAACTGTGAGAGGTACGAGGGTGAGGGATGTGGAGGGGAGAGACCTACAAACTCTGCTGCTGCCACAAAGTACAGAAGAGTAATAGAGCCATGATTTAAAACAAAAAAAGTACAGTCATTCTCAAAATTTAGGTTTTAATCTCCAAACTTTCAAACTGTTACATTGAGTTTATTGTCAGAATTTAACTTTTTTTTCTCGAAGGATATTGTATTAGTGTTATTATTATACAGGCATCTGATAATTTGCTAAAACAACAGCAGCCAAAATGAAAATGGTAGCAGTAGCTGTCAAAACTCCTGTGTCTGAGCTGATTGGCTGAAAATGGAAACAAACCTGCTTTTCATTACCGGCAGCTCAACATGTGTCCAGGCTTTGCTTTTTGCTGTTGTTTAAAAAGACTAGAATCATCGGAAATTTATTCCCACTTTTGCAGATGTTGCTCAACATGACCGCTGACAGCCTCCGGCCTCCGGGTTTCATACAAATGGCTGGAATTTTCACAGAATAAACTTAAAAAGTAAAGTCGTGGCGATTGAAGTCGGCAGATCAGGAAGTCCTCCTCCCTGTCCTTCAGTTAGGAAGTGTTATCCAGCCGGTGCAGACTTTCCGGACTCCCTGGAGTGTCAGTGTTGTGTGTGTTTCATGTGTCGCCCTTCCCTTTGCTTGCAGGTGCCTGACTGGTTACCACGGTGACCCGGAGCTGGGTTCAGGTGATCACTGTCGTCCCTGTATGTGCCCTGATGGGCCACGCAGCGGGCGCCAGTTTGCAGATAGCTGCTACCAGCTGGCCGGTTCCAACCAGTTGGTGTGTGTCTGCAGTGCTGGATACAAAGGTACACACACACACACTCATGCACACACACTCATGCACACAAACTCATACACACCACAGCTCCAAACAGCTCTCCAGTCCCCTCTAATTAGCTGCCTTGCCTCTGTCTCTCCATTCATAACAGGGAGTTAGTGTGCCTGTGTGTGTGCTGTGTGTGAGCCTCAGTGTTTTCCCTACGAAACCACAAAGAGTGTGTGTGTGTGGAAAAAACATGGATCTCTCTCCGACTGTAATTTTGACTTCAGCTAAGAACACAAAAGAAGTCTAGAAAGTCATGACAGTTTACCAGTTTGTCAAGCTTCTGTCGTTTCTGTTTCCATCCATCCTTCTTATTTTCGTCCTGTAGGTGCCAGGTGTGACGAGTGCGCCCCCGGTTACTACGGCAACCCTCTGGTGCCCGGGGGGCGCTGTTTGCCCTGCCAGTGTAACAACAACATCGACATGCACGACCCGGACTCCTGTGACCCCCGCACAGGCGCCTGCCTCAGATGCCTGCACCACACTGAGGGCTATGGCTGTCAGCACTGCAAACTGGGTTACTATGGCAACGCTGCCACCCAGAGCTGCAGGAGTGAGTAGAATACTGTTCTATTCTGTTCTACTATGCCAGATATGGCCATGCATGTGTGTGTGTGTGTGTGTGTTTGTGTGTGTGTGTGTGTGTGTGTGTGTGTGTGTTTGTAGCAATTAAGGCTATATAGACTATATATTAGTGTACCTGTATGGATATGATGCATGATTCAGCTTGATTGATTAATTATTGAATTGTAGATTACTTATTGAGGTAGATCAGTACTACTCCAGTAGTACTGATCTACTAATCTACTAATCTGATCTACTAAGTTTTTATATATTTTATATGATTTAATTTTATTCATTTCATTTATTTCATTAATTTTAGAATTTGATTCAACACTTCTTTGAATAATTTTTTCCTCTGCTTTTTCTCTTCTTTGTCCCCCCTCCATCTTTTTCTTCTTCTTCTCCTTCTTCTTCTTCTTCTTCTTCTTCTTCTTCTTCTTCTTCTTCTTCTCCTCCTTCTCCTCCTCCTTTTTCTTCTTCCCCTCCTTCTCCTCCTCCTTCTTCTTTTTCTGCAAAATACTATTTTACATCCATTCTACCATGAATAACATTCCTGGATCAATCTTTACCTGATCGAAATGTTGTCTCCTGCAAAAAAGTTGTAGTGTGCAGAGTGTTCAGAAGTGTTTATTGACTTCTACAAATGTCTAACATGAAAATGATCAAAGTAAGATATACTGAATATTGGCAGCAACTTTGGTTATTGGTGATTATTGGCCTATTGCTAATGTCTGTGTGTGTGTGTGTGTGGGTTTACAGAGTGTATGTGTTACTCGGTGGGCACGGTGCCTCAGGCTTGTCCGTCCCCTGATGAATGCCAGTGTGACCAGTATAGCGGCCAGTGCCACTGCCAGCCTAACGTGATTGGTCAGAACTGTGACCGCTGTGCTCCCGATACCTGGAACATAGCGAGCGGGACGGGCTGCCTGACCTGCGACTGCGACCCCGAGCACTCCTTCGGATCCTCCTGTAATGAGGTGGGTGAGAACAAAACCTGCAGTCCTGTGGGAGGGAGCAGAACAGCTTGTCTCTCAGACAGCCGGCTGCCAGATATAGTTTCTTTGTGATAGAACAATATTTGAATTTTCCAAATAAGTCCCGCTGAGAGCCGAGCTGCAGAGTAAGTCAGTGTGACCGGCCCATCTAATCACTGAGCCTCGTGTTTGTACAGTTCTCTGATATATAGACTCCAGCTGTTTGGACGTTACTCTCTTCTCTGTTTTTCTCTCTCTCGCTCCATTTCACTCAAACACAGAGATCTGAATGTGCATGCACAGAACCAAACCCACTCATGTAAAGATCAGCGTGCACACACACACACTTAACCACAGCCGTTCGTGTGTGCACGCGCGCACACACTCGCACACAAACATTTGGGTTTCTGTGTTTACTGGCTGTGCTCCATCAGAGGAAGGAAGTCTCAGAATACACTGTGGGATTATTGAATACACATTCCTCCAAGAGAGGAGGGCTATATGAAACTGCAAAGGGCCATTGTGTCTGCATGTGGAGGAAAACCGACAAACCATAATGCATCAGTGTGTAATTCCATCCTTTTTGACGTAAGGGTCCCGTATCTCAAGCGTACTCCCAGCCATAAACAAAGAGACAATGCTCTGCTTGGTTTGGTGTTCCTGCAGATCACGGGGCAGTGCTCCTGCAAACCCGGCTTTGGCGGCAGGACGTGTCGGGAGTGCAGAGAGCTCTTCTGGGGTGATCCAGAGGTCAAATGTCATGGTAGGTCACCATCACCATCATTATGTAACACAAGAACCGCGCAGATTTATGCATTACCAGATACCAATAACTCATTTTGTGTCTGCACAAAGACAAGTCATTTAATTTCATATTCAGTCTTAAAGTCTTATTTTCTCTTAAAACATATGACAAAATCTGTCAGTGGGATGAGGTAATCTCACTTGTTTCCAGTGCAGGTTCACATGTTTCAGGATTCCTCTGGGAACAAGAATAAATATGTTGAAACAAGGCAGAATAAGGAAGATCAACCCACTAGGATCAAAAAAATGACGCTTGGTTTTAAAAAAAATTCTGGAGACAAGGTGGTTAGTGTTGGAAAAAAGTGGGATTAGCTCATCCCGCTGGCAGATTTGAAGAAAAACAGGATTTTAACACCGACTATGAGACTAAATGACTTGTTAAGATGGAGATTTTTTTTTTGCCCTGATGGTTACACTGATCAGGACAAGCTATTAATATCAATACAGTGTCTTCTTTTGTTTATAGTTGTATCCTATTTGATGTATTACTGAGAGGGAGAGTTCACATGGCTGAAATCCCCTGAGTCACCATGCTGGAGGATTTGAGCCCTGCTGAGCTTTAAATTGTTTTTCCATGGTTTCTCTGCTGCTCCGTGTTGGTGTGCGCGTGCATTATTATGCATGAGGAAAGATATTGGTGGGAACTCTGAAATGGCTCTCTAATGAGTCGGTTTTGTCAGACAGCAACCGTATGGCAGCGGCTGTGAGTCAGCAAGTTGGCTCCGAGCAGTGGCTCCCTCTCTGTTCCCGACAAGTTTCATTGTCTGCTGAACAACTGAGCGAGAGGCGAGCCAGTTTTCATCATTTAGTGCGTCTGCAGCCATGAGTGTTTTATGGTAGCTGGCTCGGCCTCACAGAGAGGGAGGAGAGAGAGAGTAGGCAAGACAAAAAGGAGAGGAGAGGAGAGGCGAGCAGAGGAGAGGAGAGGGGAGGAGAGGGAGGGGATGTGGGAATGACCTCCCTGCTCATGAGAACCAGATGTTCTCCAGAACTCTCAGGCATCCCATTTTCGTCATGGACTAACACCCCGAGGATCCAGGAATCCTGAATTATTCCTGCTGTATTCCCTAAAGGTCTCTAAAGCCTGCTAAACCAGCTGGGCCTTTCTTCCCATCTGCACAGATGACACTAAACCAAAGCATGCAAATTCTACTCTGTCCACTTTACTGAGAAAACACAGGTGTAATGTGTGTGTATGTGTCCCCCTAATGGTGCCACTACAACTTAAGGACCATATACCAGTCACTCTGAATGTTTTATATGTTAATTTACAACAATTTCCCTACATTTGACATTGCAACAAACTGTTTTTTTTTTTTTAAAGAAAGATTTCATAACATATAATCATCATCTAAAAACCACAGAACTGATAATTGGCTGTATAAAGCAAACGTTTCCCTGGAGACTATTTTTCCTGGCGGAGGGACCGTTTCACTCCACCCAGTTTCAAGTCATCAAAACACAACAGCGCTGCTGCTTTTAGGAAAACTAATGTGGACGACTTTATTATGATGATGGAATACTGGAGTGAAGAAAGTCTGAAGTCTCTGAAAGTTCATTTTCATATCGTAGTGGAATGCATGAAAAGTAATGGATTAAAGGTAGGAAAAATGATATTGGGGTGTTAAAACGTGACTGCTTGCTTTGAGAAAACATGAAGAAACATGAAGTATATCATTTTGTAGATATTACGCTAAATATGTAAAATCACTGGTGTGGTCCTTTAAGATGTTCTCATGACCAGATTTAGATTTCAGAGTTTACATTTTTCCTTCGGGCCTCACAGTGCGTAGGTATGAGTTTGTCATGTGGTACATCGCTCATAATCGCCATGTATGTTCTGACCCAAAGTGTGTTTTCTTAGACCGCGGTAATATTTTATGATGACAGACGCACCCACAAAGCCAACTTCAAACCCGACCCCTACCTTCTGCCCCATAAATCAGCCAAATAAAAGCAGCAACACTGGCGCTGTGAAACCTGCCTTCTCCCGCTTCGTCCAACCTCTGCATTCCTCCGTCCTGACTCACGCCATTCCTCCTCTCCTCCTTTCATGGTGTGCCCCAACACTCACGGGGGTCAGTATGATCTTTTAGGTCAAGGTCATCTCTATGTTTATTTACTGGAGGTGTCAGGGTGAATAATAACGGGAATGTTTGTTTTCACACCGCATATTTCCCTGGGGAGGATTTGCAAAAGACCCAGAATGCTCATATTTCTATATAGTGGCTGAGGACACAAACAAGCCTGCCGCTTTCTTTCATAACAGAAAGTAACACACGTTTGTTAGATCTGCTTACTGATACCCTCAATTATTGATTTTCAGGTAAATCTACCAACACCTTGAGAGAGCATCAGGAAATCAGGATAAGACTCATTATCTCACTGATCACCGAAGCTTATCCTGCTCAATTTGTGATTTTTGGGGGGCATTTAAATGTCAGTCTGGCCAATATTTACATAATTGAAAAGTCTCACTCTCCCCTCTCAACTGAATTTAGCCACATAGGTCTGTTTTAGTCCAATTTTACAGACATTACAGTGAATACAATGACTTTAGACAGCAAAACATGAAAAATACAGACTTGGGTGTTGTCTAGTAGTCCTGTGAGAAACAAGTCAGTAACGTTGGGAGAACTGCTAGTATGTTGCAATCCTGTGTTTTGGATTTGTCAGCTGTATAATGACAGTGGGTCTCAATCTTATTGTGGAGAAAACCAGAGAAAACTAGTGGAAATTCAGAATGGCTGGGAATTTTGAAATCTACTATCCATACTGGCTGGTAACTTTTTAACGCTCATATTCTGTGTGTGTTCCCAGCCTGCGACTGTGACCCTCGCGGCATCTCCAGCGAGCAGTGCCACCGCGCCACCGGCCAGTGCACCTGTGTGGAGGGGGTGTCGGGTCAACGCTGCGACCAGTGCGCCAGGGGCTACCACGGCGAGTTCCCCGCCTGCGAACCTTGCCACCAGTGCTTTGCCGTCTGGGACACCGTGGTTGGCGAACTGACCAATCAGACGCGGCGACTCCAAGCCCATGTGACGGAGCTCCAGACGAGCGGGGTGACGGCGCCGTATAAAGATCTGATCGACAGCCTGGAGAAGAACGCCAAGGCGGTCAGGGAGATAGTGGAGAGCAACCCTGCCGCAGTGAAGCTGGAGCAGATACAGGAGCTGATGCAGCAGATCACGTGCGTATACACACAGACAGACGTGTGTGCACGGACATAACAGCTTATGCATCTTTGCAAAGCTCATAAATTGATTGTATGTGGTATGAATCTGATAAAAGTCCCACAGACTGCCAGCTTTGTTGCAGTTCCTGCTGAGAAAGGTCATAGACTGCTAAGTGCAGCTTTAACTAACGTGCATGTGTCTCTAATTGTGGTCTAATTGTGTCTCCAGTGGCGTGATGTCCTACTTAAACGGGAGGCTGAACTCATCAGAGGAGACCGTGACCCTTCTGTATGGTGATTCCAACACCACCAGCGCCAGCCTGGACGCCCTGAGGGAAGAGGCCGAGCAGCTGCAGCTGACGGTCCAGGAGCTGAGAGAGCAGGTCGATCAGGCCAAGAACTCCAACTTCCAGGGTGAGAAACCACAACCTGTTGCTGCCACCCCATCTTCCAAATGATTTGAATGTGACAGTGCCCGAATTATGTGCCCTGTAGTACGCAACTACAACAAAATCACAGTATGTTATTGCCAGGCTATGGGTTTAAAGCTACCTGCACTGCCAAAACGCAAAATCTTACCAAGATTATTTGTCTTATTTCAAGTCAAAAATGTCTTATTTCTAGTCAAAATATCTCATTACACTTAAAATAAGACATGATCACCTCAGAAATAAATTGTTTTTAGACAATTTTCACTTGTTTCAAGTGAAAATTCACTTGAAACAAGTGAAAATTTGCTTGTTTCATTGGCAAAATTTGCCAGTGGAAAAAGTGAAAATTCACTTGAAATAAGTGAAAATTAGCTAAAAACAAGAAACAAATTTTGCCAATGAAACAAGCAAATTTTCACTTGAAACAAGAGACAACTGTCTAAAAACAAGTTACTTCTGAGGTGATCATGTCTTATTTTAAGTGTAATGAGATATTTTGACTAGTAATAAGACATTTTTGACTTGAAATAAGACAAATAATCTTGGTAAGATTTTGAGTTTTTGCAGTGTGGGTGTTATATGAGTCTATATGGTGGTGAAATAGCTTCATTTGTTGCTCCCCTGGGCTGCTGAAATATATTCTGCTATTTACTTGTCACCTGACCCGTTTCCTGATATTGCCTGATTTTCACCTTCTGGAAACCACCTCTCAAAATTCCATATTTCAATATTTCAGTGGGAACCCTGACATCACAAGTCCTGGCGTGCCCCAATGATGAGTGTGAGTGTGTGTTTGTGTGTGTGCATGTTTTTAGGTGCAATGGACACCATTGCCGCAGCACACATGCACTCCATGATGGCGGAGCTCCGTGCCAACGCCTCCATCAGTCACACGGTGCAGCAGTCGGCGGCGGTACGGCAAGCCACGGAGGACAAACTGAGCAGCAGCCAGAGGGAGTTTGACCGCAAGCATCAGAGAAACACACAGAAGCTGGACAAGCTGTCCGCTGACCTGGATCAGTTTGACTTATCAGCGCTGAGCAAGAAGGTGAGAAACACCTGAGTCAGAGGAGCGAGTCGTGGTGCACCGCTCGGCTGGTCAGGTTCCCATTAAATGTTTTTTGGCCGAAGCACAACCAAAGTCCTCCTGGGTTTCTGTACATGTCACCTCCATGTATAATAATGTTCTGTAAATACAATGCACTTGATGAATAGTCTAGACTTAGACACTTAATGTACATAATAATACTATAATGTGAATATGATGCACATTTTGCAGCTCATTGGAGATAGGATAAGATAAGCTAAGATGTATAAGAATTCCCATTTGGTTTATATTTGTGGTACATTGCATATGTCCAGATATTTCTTTTCTAATTATTTAATTCTTTTTCAAATATTCCACTTGGCATGTTTGAGTGTTGTAATCATCGGTCACATTATTTTTAAATACATCCGTCTCATTTGCTCTATTATTTATATTGTCTTTTTTTCCATTACTTTCTGCTGTTTTGACAACCCAATATCCCCCAAACGAATCGTTAAAATTTCATCTGTCCACAGCAGGGACACAGAAAAACAGGGCTAAACACTTGGACTTTTTGTTGAGTATGTGCGATTGCTCTGCTCCCCTCAGACGTGCGGCACTGCAGAGGAGGGCGACGGCTGCTCCGGCTCCTCCTGTGGAGGGCTCGGCTGCGTCGGCGAGGACGGGGCTGCACGGTGCGGCGGAGAGGGCTGCGAAGGCCTCATCACAACCTCTCAGGCTGCCCTCAAGTCAGCCAAGGACTTTGACCAGGAAATTCTCACTGCCATGCAGGAGGTGGACAAACTCTCCAGAATGGTGGGTAATGTGATATAAGGACATATACATGGATAGACCAATAGATAGATAGATAGATAGAGGTATATAGAGATATATATATTTTTGTTCCCAGTGTAGATAAAGCATGTAGATGTGAGTAAATCAGTGAACCTCATGTTTTCAGGTCTGGGAGGCCAAGGTCCGCGCAGATGAGGCCAAGGTGAACGCTCAGGGGGTGCTGCTCAAATCCAACCAGAGCAAGGAGAGAGTGGAGCAGAGCAACGAGCAGCTTCGCAACCTCATTAAAGAGATACGAGATCTGCTCACCAGTGAGTCCAGCACAAACACACTGCACACGCTCTCCTTGCATTGGTTCACACAAGTCTCCAAGAGTACATTTTTCAGTTTACAAAAACTTCAATACGTCGACTCTTTGGTTCCCCCAGCTGCCAGCTCCAACATGCGGAGTCACCTGTTAAAAATCTGTAGTCACAAAAGAGTGTTATTCTACAGCTTTTAATAATATTTCAAGCATTTCAACATTTGAAACCATATAACTTGCAATGGACACACTGCTGATGCTAAAGCGAAGCCTCTCAAACTGTAAAAACTGAATACAGGCTGTCATAAATCTGTAACGCCTGTTTACAAATCAACTGCATATCAGATTCCGCGATTGTTCTCATTTGGGAAACATGAAAGTACACAAACCTGGGGCTCTAATTAAGATGCTGCTGCTCGGTGGCAGATGACAAGGCAGACGTGTCTGTGATCGAGGCGGTGGCCAACGAGGTGCTGAGTCTGGAGGTGCCGACCTCGGCCGGTGAGCTGCACGGCCTGACGCAGGAGATCAAGGAGAGGGTGGACAACCTGACCAACGTTGAGACCATCCTCAGTCAGAGCGCCAAGGACATCGAGAGCGCCGAGAGGCTGCTGCAGCAGGCCAAGGTGGCCAGGTAACACACACACAGTACTCAACAGACTGGTGGTTGGATCACTGCTGTCGGACATTATTGTAAAAGCACATTTATTTCTCCTTACTGATGACGGTTGATTACATTTGATGACATTCAAACAGGGCATGTTACCTGAAGGGGCAGTTTTACCTGAAGAACAATACTGCCCCAAAAGTGGTGGTGGAGGTGACGTAAAAAAAAATGTCTATCTCTGTAGGGATCCTTTCCATAATGTTGTCAGACACTTACAATGACAATCTGATCCTGTCAGTGGCAAAAACAAGCACTTTTATTGGACATAATTTGACAGGTGAGCTTGCCTGGTGTGATTACGCTGCAGCCTCTTCTGTGGCTGTCAGGCTGAAGCGCTCTAGCTCGATACCATGCCAATTTCAAAAATTTATGTTCCTATCAGTCATTTGGACCCCAAAAGGTAGAAAAATAGGGCCAAGCTTGAAAAATAGTGGAATTGTCCTGTAAAAACCAAATTCACCGAATTCTACCCACAAAAAGTCACAGAGCAGTAAAGCAAATCTTTCATCACCTCATCACATTAGAAGAGTTTGAGAATATAAGGGCAAACAGAGGATGTTCACATTAACAAGTCTGGGAAACACATATCTAACATGACTGGCCTCGCTCTCCGGCCTTGTCTCTGTCTGTCTGGCAGCGAGGAGGCGGCCAACATAAACGAGGCAGCGGATCTCGTGAAGGCGGCGCTGGATGAGACTGAGCGTGCTCAGAATGTCGCCATGGACGCCATCCAGCAGGCGCAGAACAACACCAAGAACACGCTGGACCTGCTGGTCTCTGTGAGTGTGCTGCCTGACCTCTGTGGCTTGCCCAGTGCACAGCAGTGGCGGATACAGAACATGGCTAATGGGTGGGCCTTAAAAATTCTGGATGGGCCTGTTATTTCATTTTGTTTATTTTTTTAGATAGACATGTATAAAATGATATGATGAAAGAAAAAAAAACTCTCGGTAAACGAGCCGAGAGGTTGTAAACGAGCATAAAATACACGTTGGAAAAAGGACATTAAAACATTTATTTATTTAGTTAGTTATTTTTTGGACTTGAATCTGATAGGGTGGGCAAGCTGTCAATCTGGGTGGGCCTACGCCCATCCAGGTAGATCCGCCTCAGGTGCACAGTGTGTCCTTTTTATTAAGAATCAGAGCTGGGCCAGGTAATTGACTCAAACTATAATTTTCAAAATCATTATCAATATTGTATGTCCCACAAACTCTGATGGTAACACTGAATATTTTCTTTTTTTTGAGAGCAATTGATTTGTTTTCCTCCCATCTGGCCTCATGATGCAGATTCTTCTCAACCTGTCAAACAACATTTGGTTGTTTTCTAGCTTTAATGTCAGCTGAAAACCTTTGTGTATGTGTGTGTGTCTGTGCGTGTGTGTGTGTGTGTGTGTGCGTGTCAGGTGGAGTCGGAGACGGCCATGTCGGAGCTGAAGCTGAGCAACACCACGGGCCGTCTGATTCAGCTGGAGAGGGAGGTGGGCCTGCTGAGGCAAAACGACCTGGAGGTCAACCGCCTGGCAGAGAGGACCATGTGGGTCACCGAACAGGCCAAGCAGGACGCAGAGGAGGCGCAGCAGGTCACACACACACAAAGATGCATACACACATATATTGCCCTCATTTAAATGCTCATGACAGACAATTTTCCACCTATCTGATCTGAAAAACATTTGCCATGGACAACCACAGAAGAGAGGGGGTTACATCTGCTCTTGTCGTCACAGTAACATTGATTTTGTGTGTGTGTGTGTGTATGTGTGGGTGTGTGTGTGTAGGAGTTTGACGATGAGGTGAAGGATCAGTATAGTGCGGTGGAGGACATGGTGGAGGATAAAGGCGAGGTGGTGCTGAAAGCCAGGAGGAGAGCGGACGAGCTCCAGCAGGAGGCCAAAGAGCTGCTGAGCCAGACCACTGACAAGCTGCTGAGACTCCGAGGTAACACACACACACACACACACACACACACACACACACACACACACTGCAAACAGATTTGTTGCTATAAAAAAGAACTCTTTCACATGACATCTGCATTTCACTTGCTATTTGAAAGAGGTCTGTCCTGTTTTAATAAATCGGGATGAGGATTTTGAAGTAAATTGTTTTCAGTTCACGTAATATCTTTTGTTTAGTTTATTAGCCTGCTCAGGTGTTTTACCTGCTTGCTCAACATATCCACATTACTAATAAAAAATTGTATTGTGTAAATATCTCATGAAAGCACCAAGTCTCCCCTACAGTATCATCCCAATATTGAGATATTCAGCCAAAGGCATTGTGATATTTAGCTCTGTATTATTATAACACAGAATCCTGTGTTATATCTGTTTTTTGCCATATCTTACCATGTCCTCTTACACCAGGCATGTTTTTAAGCACTGTATCTCATCCTCCTACTCATGTTGTGCTGGGTCCTCAGAGTTGGAGAGGTCTTACGAGGCCAACCAGCGCACCCTGGAGGCCAAAGCCCAGCAGCTGGCCGGCCTGGAGCAAACCGTCCGCCAGCTCCTGGACGAAATCAGCCACAAAGTCACTCTGTACAGCACCTGTCTGTGAGCAGCAGCACCTCACACTGTTTACTGTTCTCAAGTGCACTGGCCAGGACTGTCACAGTGCCAACCAAGTGTTGTAAGTCGGCAGCAGGGCCAAGTTGAATATTTTAAGTTGTTTTAACAGTGAAATTATTGCCAGCAAATGAACACCCAAGTGTATTGAGCTGCAACAGAAAAATATTTAAGCAATGGGAACGATTTTTTCAAACTGCCAAAAGACATTGGAGGTAATGATGAGTGCCAAAGAAAACCACTAAAAGCCTAAATGACCTCAGTGCTAGAAGCCAAGAATGTGTGGAGAAAAAAAGAATTAAAAATTGAGCAGTATAAGCTATTACAGCCTCTACACTTAACCTATATGACTGCACATATTTGATATTAAAGTTTTATATGTACCGTATTTTATATACCTAGAGAAGCTAATTGATTTCTGGACCACAAACTATATGCAAATGATCCTGTGACAATCGATTTAAATTAAATTTTGATTAATAAAAACTGTTTCAGTTTCTGTGATGTTCTTGCTTTGTGTTCCTTATTTTGAGGTGCGGTGGGCTAAAACATGAGAAAAGGTGTAAAAATGAAAAAGCTATTGGCTATTTTAATGCCTACAAAATTTTATTCAACTATTAAAATGCTGTAGCCCAGTGGTTTCCAAACTGGGGTTTGGGACCCCACAGGGGGTTGTGAGGTAATTAAACCTGAGCAGGTGGTCATTCTTCAGGTGGACTGTTCATCACTCTGCATATGCAGCCTGTGGCAGGGGGTCACAGGGATTACAAACCAAAAACACTGAAAACCAATGCTTTAGCTCATTTATCTGTATTTGGCTTTGCCTTTATTGCCTTGGATTAAATTAAAACCTGATTTAAGAGCTCTTCAGGGCCTGCAGAGACTCTGCTCACCACTGATTGTAAAGGAACTTGTACCCCTCCAGTACCACCACCACCACACACACACACACCTTTCCTAGAAATGCACCAGAGTAAGACCTTTCAGACAAAATGAGTCGTTTTTCACTATATCAATGCATCTATATTACAAACCTAAATGTATTCCAGTGAATAGAATCAAGTTAAGCTGAGTGATGTGTGTGTAACATTAGCTCTTCAGTGATGGTCTAACCTGTCAAGGCTGAGTTTGGTTGGATGAAAAGGGTTTATGAAACAGATGTCCTCAAATCATCTTTTTACAAATTGTCCTTGGGCAGCTCACGACCCCCACCCCCTCACAGACACTTGTTCTTATGGATCTGCATGACTCACATGGGTCATATTTTTCAGGTCAGAAAAGTAGGAATTCCTACAATCACATCTCTGAATAAAATCGTCATGTAAGCTTGAACAGAGCAGATAAACCTTGTATACAGTAACCGGGAAACATGCTTCACTCATTTTGAAGAATATTTATTCCTGTTAAAATATACCATGTTTCACAAAATAAAAACTTGTTCATGTCTGTACAAAGACGACTGAATCCCATCAAACAGGCTTACATCAAACTCAGAGCAGACTTGGCTTTTGACTGAATTTCTTACACTGTTCATAAAGGAGAACCTGGTCAAATCAAGAGTCATTTCATATCCTGTGCAATGAGCATGAAACCAAAATTAAGGGTGTCCCTGTACAAATATCTGATAAAAATCTGTCATACACTGCAGAATCTGTGAGGAAACACAGTCAACGTTCACAGGACTGTCCAGACGTCTGGTATACTCTGGACAAAGTTAACAGACAAACGGTTTGACATTGTTTTGTTAATGTAGCACTTGACACACTGGCACAGGAATAGCAGCGGCAACATTCGTGTAATGGTCATAATACTAGTTACAGGGTTAGACAAATATGGGTTTTGAAGGCCAATACATCTGGATTGAAGCTGCTGATAATCAACATCTTTAAATCGGAAATAAGACTAATATCATGCCTAAAAAATGACAAGTATTCTGTGTTTGTGTCAGAATTCAACAGTTGTCAGGGTGGAGGCAGCATTTAGATTCTCTGGGGAAACAAACTCTCCACTGAAAGCCATGCCATTTCAGTTTTAGGAGCGTGTGATATGTTTCTTTGTAGGTTTTAGACACTATGACCCCTGAAGCCGTTAAGGAGAATCCTCCTGCACCACTCAGGAATGACTTCACTGGTCAGACATTTGATATCAAAATAACACAAACATATTGAAAAGCTGTGATCAGGGAGGAACCTCCTTACCTCAGGTCAACAACACTGACTGATCAAGTTTCAAATCAAAGGAATTATCAGGCCAATAAAACGGTCTAACCCAAACTAGTATATGACATAGTCTAACTACATGATTCTAGCACCTAAATCAAAATGGACTACATCACAACAAGACCGTGAAAGTGCTTTGGAATTTTTTTTTTCAAGTCATGGGGGTAAAAACAGGTATGTGGTGCCTGTTTTAAGGCCAATATGCACAAGGCTCAGTCTTGGGGAAGCGGTTGGATCTAGTCCCTGCTGCGGGGGTTCAGTGGTGGTGGGGCTCCTTCCACAGGAGCCGAGCTGGGCACCGGGAGCAGCTGGCCGGCGTGCATACGCTCATTGACACGCAGCTGGCACCCGTCCTGAAGCATACGCAGCGCTATACGGGCAATGTTCCGCGAGTCATCCAGGCCAGAGTGGGGGCGGCCCTCGTATTTCAGACCCAGGTTCTCCAACATGGTGCTCAGCTTAGTTTGTGTGCGTGGGACCTGTGAGAAAAACACAAGTGTGTGGTGAGTTTCTGTTGTTTCTAATAAGGTTACACACCAGTATTAGCCAGTATTAGCCTGTAAAGACATACTGAGCGCTTCTTTTTTCCATATGAAAATGGTCAAATATCAAGATGCAGAATATTTGTCTTTCAATCCAGTAATATCACTATCGCCCTTCAAAAACCTGTAACTGTCAAACCCTAGTTTCCAATATATTTGATAAAAAATATTGTGCAGTCGTCAACATTTGCTGTTTTAGCCCCATTAAAGACTTCAAGTCTCATAAGTGAACACAATTTAAAAGTCAAACCTTGTAGAAGTTGCCGTAGGACTTCCTTATGTTTATCCACTTCTTTGCAAACTGTGGGTATCTGATCCGACTTACTCGGCACTGGATGTTGAGGAACTTGCTCATATCCCAAGATCTAGCAAAGATACCAAACAGAGAAGCATGAAGTTTGTGACCCACTGTTCGCAACATGCCAAGGTGCAGCAACTTTGTGTTGTGTAGGAATTCCCCACAGATGAAACAAGTTAAGCAAATATTAAGCAGCATAATTTATGTTAAAAATCATACCCATCAGTCAGGATGGCATATTTGTACTTTGTTCCAAGCTCCCTCTCTTGAAGCCAGAGTACAACTCGCTGGAGGACTGCTGGGAATGTGTCTGCTTCATCAACTTTTTTCTGTGAAAAAAAAAAAACAAAAACAAACCCAAAACACCAATCACTGTTTGAGCTGAGTACACAACAACAGTTAAGTATGCAAAATGCAAAAGGACCTGTTAATGCAGACTGTATGAACTAACACTGACCTGTGTAATTCCTGTTAAATTTACGCAGAAGTCGGACAGCTGTGTGTTCAGCTCTGGTCTTACATATTCTCTGAAGGTGTCCACCTGCACAGCCAATAGTACAAATGTTATTCATGATTGCTATGCAGAAGATAAAGTCTTAGCCCTAAATATATCACTGTAATCAATATCTAACAGCTAATATGAACAATCAACTGATCCAAGAGTGCATGAAGCTAGGTACAGACAGTCACCATATTCCCCCAACTCACAATCTCTAGGGTGTGCGTGTTGATAAGAACCATTGGGAATTCAATGATCTCGTGAAGGTAGTCTGGGGGATTATCCTCCTCACATGTTGCTTCAAAGTCCACCACACAGATGTAGTCATAGTAGGTATCAGTGGGCCCTCCTGCTGCTACAGACTGCATCAGCTTCTGCTTCTTGTAGTGGCTCTTCAGTCTCTTCTTCATCACATCCTTCACTCCTCTTTACACACAAAGACACCATTATTCATAAATACTTTCACTGCTACCAATCAAGAAATTTGTGCATCTTAAAATTAAGTATACAAAAATGTGTTTTGTCCTCCAGTCCAGAGGGTCAAATCTGCTCATATTCAGTGTGTGTATTCTTCTTATCGTTACCTTGTATCCAGATTCAGCTCTGCCAGCTTTGCCCGGAGCTCATCCTTGGTCATGCGGTTGATGTGGCCATTAGCCAGAGCAATCTCTTTGTAAACAGGGTCGCTGTATTCACCTTTAGACTGAGCCGAAGACACTTGTGGGACAGTTTCTCCCGTCGTGCACGCTTTTGCCTGATGCTAATGGAGAGTATTACAGTTGATGATTACAATTAAAACAATAGAATAAACAAATTTACAACAAAGTTACAACATTTAAAACTGCCGAATCCACTAATGAGTGGTAATATGTTGTAAAAAGTCTTCAAATATGCTCTGCCACGAATGTGCCTTCACCAATAAGCAAGGAAATATTCAAACAGATTTTCAAATGAAGTCTGGTGTGACGTCTCCATACTGGCGTGAGAAGGACCGAGCTACGTGTGGGTAGTTGGCGCTAACTAGCTTGTCTGCTGCCTGTAATGACTTACCTTTTCATCTTTCCGTGTTTGAGAAGACATCTTCACATTGACATCTTTGTCGTGAATATTCTCCTTGTGTTCATCCATCCGGAGGGGAGGTGAAGCTCGATGAAACCGGCCACAGTCAACTTGTATCGCTCCACCAATATTAGCTAAGGCTAGCTGGCTAACTGACGCTAGCCAACATTCCCGGGGGTGCTCTTGGCGGTTGGTCACTTTCAAGCCACAAAGTCAAAAACCACTAGCTGACTAAAACATATCCCCAAAATAGATATTAATATTTTTGCCGACTCTATTTAGATGTCACTGCCAAGCAGATGGTCCCCGCGAGACAAGACTAACGGTTAGGTTGCATTCGTAACTTTTTTTTTTTTTTTTAATAGGACAGTCATGACGACTTCCGGTATTGCGCCAACGGCTCACTTCTTCTTCTTCTTTGGTGTTTAACGGCAGCTGGCATCCGATTTGTTGCATTGCTGCCATCTTCAGTATTGTTTGCACATTACATTACATTAAATTCTGTTTATGAGTCCAGTTTCTTTCAAAAACTTAAAAAGTCTACTTTTTCCCCTCCCAAGTGATCCTATTTCCAAGATTTCTTTCACTGATACCTCTGCCATTCCCATTTTTCTGAATTCTGAAGTTAGTTCCTGTCTTTCCCTGGTATATTTATTGCAGTCTATTAGAACATGTTGTACTGTCTCTGGCTGTTGGCACTCTTGACATAATCCATTGTGATGTTTTCCTAAAATGAAGAGAGTATTATTGAGGTAGGTATGACCAATTCTCATCCTAATAAAAGAGACTTCTTCCTTCCTTTTCCATCCTCTTCTACAAATTACTGAATCATTCACTCTGTTGGATAATGAAAATAAATGTCTCCCCTTACTCTCTTGTTCCCAACACTGCTGCCATTTTAAGTTAATTTGCTTCCAGACTAAACACTTTCCCTCTGCTTTGGAAAGGTTTATGCTGACATCTATGTTTTCTTTTCTCACAGCTTTTTTCGCTAGCTTATCCACTCTTTCATTTGCTGGAATGCCTACATGTGCAGGAACCCACATCAATGATATCTCACTCCCATTCTTTGTCACATCCCTAATTGCCAACATAATTTCATAAATAAGATCTTGTCGACTCCTAGATAAACCTGTCCCAATACTACTTATTGCTGATACTGAGTCACTGCACACCAATATTTTATGATTATGTATCTGAATTGCCCACTGTACTGCCATTAGAATAGCATACAATTCCACTGTAAACACATTGAGAAAATCTGACATTCTCTTGTATGTTTTAATATTCCACCCTTGTACAATAAATGCTGCTCCAGTGGCACCCGTGTCCTGATCCTTTGATCCATCAGTAAAGATTAAAATATGATCCTGATACCTCTCTGCTACATGGATATAAAACTCATTAACTAGTTCTACATTGTTGTTTTCTGCTTTAACTTGAAGCAACCCCAGGTCAATTCTAGGCACCTCTAATTGCCACAAAGGAACTGTAGGCCACATTACTCCTGGACAAAAATCCTTGCCCAGAATACTCATTTCCTGTGCCACTATCACTCCTGTCCATCCAAAACTGGAGGATCTAGCCACCTCTCTCTCCCAGCTTGCCTGAATTACCCTTTTAACTGGGTGATCACACCTTTGACCCATTAAGTTGACCCAGTAATTAGCTTCAAGTTGTTTCCTCCGCAAACAGAGTGGCATTTCTCCTGTTTCCACCTGCAAGGAACACACTGGGGAAGATCGCACAGCTCCTGTACATAATCTCACTGCCTTTGCTTGAACTATATCTAACCCAGCTAAAACTGATTTAGCTGCTGATCCATACACCAAACATCCATATTCAATTCTTGCTCTAATTAAATACACATAAATTTGTTTCAAAGAGGCTACACAAGCTCCCCATTCTGTTCCAGCAAGACATCTCATTACATTCATAACCCTTTTACTTTTATCTATTACTTTTGATACATGGTCCCTCCAAGTAAGTCTTTCATCAAAAAACACACCAAGAAATTTAAAGGTTTTAACTCTTTCCAAAGCCCTACCATAGAGTT